>NC_043013.1:34691356-34733856 GCF_006345805.1 Octopus sinensis | reverse complement strand
TGCATAACTAAACATGTATGTTAATCAGTATATGTGAGTTTAGATGTGACAGTATCTTAAACACATAGACATACTCAAACAAATTAGACAGAATGATATAGACATACAAATGTGTGTGTGTGTGTGTGTGTGTGTGTGTGAGTAAAACATTAAAAACAAATTAATAATTGAATTAATATTGTACAAAGCATCATATACAATACTTTTATACGCAATAACAATAACACCAACAGGCAACAAAAACCCTCACACCGCTACCACTCAACCACCTCCTAACCGCATCAACAATGACGATTGCAATAACGAACTTAAAACATTCTGTGTCTCTTCATTTCCAGAAGTAATTCTTCTATTATTTTTTTAAGAATTTGCCTATAATATTTTACCTACTAATTTCCTTTGAAGAATTCTAAGAAGTTATTACTCATCAAACTATGATTAAATAATTTTCTATAGAACAGGAACTTTTAAAAATATTCTATTATACTGCGTTAGAATACAAGACAAATGATATGTGCAAGTTTCTCTTGTGTATATGTGTGCCTATATATATATATATATTTATTTATGATATATAACATATATATATAACATCTATATTATATCTATTATATATGAGCATATATTATATAAATATATATGTAATATATCTATAATGTATATATATATATATATATATATATATATATATATATATATATATATATATATATATATATATTCATATATATATATATAATATATATATATATATTCATGTATATATTTATATATATATATATATATAGTCATATATATATATATATAATATATATATATATATATATAATTTGTTGAATTAAATGCGTTGGTATGTTTATGTGTGTATGTGTGTGTTGGATTATATATAACAAGACATTTTACAGTTTCAGTAATGGAGTGTGTGTATGTTTATTTATATATTCTCTTGTGTGTGTATGTGCATGCGTGTGTGAGTGTGTGCGTGCGCATACATGCACCATACATGAAGGACATACAATATATGTGTGTATACTGGTATATTGTGCGTCATTGTTTTTCTATGTACAAAGACAGATTTACTCAAAACTCTGTGTGTGTGTCAATGTACGTGTGTATATGTCTCTGTGTGTGTGTAAGCAAACACATTCACACACATATTCATATACACAAACGTGTATACATGTGTGTGTGTGTGTGGTGTGTGTGTGTGTGTGTGTGTGTGTTTCTCTCTCTCATGTTTAAAATTTAATTACATATGTCATATTACACAAGTTTGCATGTAATGTATATATACATATATCTACACACATATACACACACACACACACAAACATGCTAACATATACATACATACATACACACACAGAGAAATACAAAACACACAATTGCACACAAACATGCATTCATGTCGTTCATACACATCCGATTGCATCATCATATCGCATTATTTGACTAAAGAAAAATAACAAAGAATAAATTTTAAGAGATTGTGATGTCTCTTTATCACTGTCTTTCCTTCTTCTTGTGTAGAATGAAATCTAAATAATTCTTGCTAATTACAAAGACATCTTCAGTTCAGTAAGAATTAAAGAACCAAATGACTTTGTTAATAATGCTGCTTATTTTGTTTATGTCTATTGGTGTCTCTAAATCTTTGCTCTTCCTGTTTGATATTATATCATACATAGGAAATAGCAATATTTCAAAGGTTGGAGTTGATGTGTATGTGGTAGGGGTGGTGTATGTGTGTATGTAGTGTGTGTGTGTGTGTGTGTGTGTGTGTGTGTGTGTATTTATGTTTGTGTGTGAATGCATTTGTAGCAATGTGTTATGTGAACTTATGATTGTTTAAATATATGTTTAATGTGCACCTCTGTGCTTGTGTGTATGTGTGTGTGTGTGGGTGGGTGTGTTTGTGGTTTTGTATGATTGTGTTTTATTGATGTGTTTAACATATATATATGTGTTTGTATATATAGGCACAGGAGTGGCTGTGTGGTAAGTAGCTTGCTAACCAACCACATCGTTCCGGGTTCAGTCCCACTGCGTGGAACCTTGGGCAAGATGCAGGAGGAAAGATTGAGAGAAAGTTGTGGCGAAAGAGTAAGCAGAAGTTTGCCATTACCTTCTGCCGGAGCCACGTGGAGCTTAGGTGTTTCGCTCATAAGCACACACATCACCCGGTCTGAGATTTGAACCCATGATCCCTTGACTGCGAGTCTGCTGCTCTAACCACTAGGCCATGTGCCTCCACAAATGCATGTTGGGTAGAAGGTAAGTACAAAAGGGAAATGAAGCAATGGTTTTCTCTTAGAGCTTTAAGATTTTGGCTTTAAAAATCATTTGATTGAAGAAAATATTTACTGAGCAAGTTCTGACCAAAACTGTTATGTACAGATGAGGGTGACGGTGGCAACCATTGACGAGAAGAGTTTTATTAGCCTTTGCAAATAATACAGCTCTTGTGTCTATTGTTGATTGAAGGATTAATTTATTAATAACAATGGTCACCTCAACCATTTTGTTGCTATATTTCTGCGGAAATCTACTACATTTAAATCAAGTTGATAAAATCATCATTAGACATCACCTGCTCTTTCCTCATCTTATAGGAACTACACCTGATGTTCTCAAGCATCACACATCTGATAACAGAAAGTGTCTAACTGAGTTGCTCAGTGATGGCACTCGTCAACCTGTTGGCATTTTTACTGCCGATACCCTGAACCTTCTGGACAAACTTGGCAATCCTTGATGAGATTTAAAACTCTGCGAGAATGTTTTGTCTCTTGGCCACAGACAACATGTCCCTATAGAAGTCTTCAGCACATTGCTAACCTCGGACACAAAGCACTCAGTTATCTTTAAAGAAAGTGGGGATTTCTAAGTCTCTGAATTTTTAGCTACAGCAATGAGCATGTGTTGCCCTTTTGTTTCCTGTGTCATTGGCCATAATGATGCTGTTGATACAATTGAAAAAGTAATGAGAAAATTAAAATTTGGTGCATAGTCTTTGACCTCTGTGACATTTAGATCTTCAAATTAAGGAAAGCAAAAATTTTGGTCACAAATACCTGACACAGACACTATGTGTGTGTGTGTGTGTGTGTGTGTTCATATGTCTTTATGTTTGCTCCATCATCCTCCACCACTTGACAACTGTAGTGGTTTGTTTGTGTCCCTGTGACCAAAAGAGTTCAGCAAAAGAAACAAGTAAGACGAGTCCCAATTTCTGTGTGTGTGTGTGTGTATGTGTGTATGTGTGAGTGTGTGTATGAGTGTGTGTGTGTGTTTGTTTACATCCAAAAGACACTTGACAATCAAACATGCTTTGTACTACCTAAGATAATAATAAGAACATATATATACCAGACCCATGAAAAATATGTTGACAATTTCAAACATGCATAAGGGGCCACTTTGTATCAGGTCAAGATGACCGGAACTGCCAATGAACCTTTTGAAGCCCATTGCTAGTGCTATTGAGGGAAACACTCTGTTTTCTTTACATTTTGTGTCGGTGATTAATTAATTTATGGAGAAATTTTCGAAGGGAAGAATTTCTGGAATATAATAGAAGAATAATAAAGATGCTAGCTGATTCTGATCTAGATGAAGTCGCTGCCCTAGTGATGATTACAAGAACAACAGAAGAAATGCAACTAATATTGGATAGTTGAATAAAAGAGGGAAGCAGTGATGGTCTGGTTATTAACTGTTCAAAGGCAGATATGATGAATATAAATTATGCCAATCCCTTCTAATTGCAGTATAGAAAGAAAAATAATTAAGATCACTTGACACTTGGAGTATTTGAAGACTGTGATTGTAAATAATGGCTGGCTTGGTTTGGAAGGTGGAGAAAGAAGTAGAAATAAAGAGAATAATAGGCAATGAGCATGTTGAAATTTATGTGGATGTCCAGTTGTTTCTTGACATCATCATCTTCATCATCATCCTCATAGGTTCTACGTCCACTTTTATTCATGCTGACATGAGTTAGACAAGACTTCCTGAGGTAGTACTCTACATCATCATCTTCATCATCATCCTCATAGGTTCTACGTCCACTTTTATTCATGCTGACATGAGTTAGACAAGACTTCCTGAGGTAGTACTCTACAGCAGGATGCTCTTCCTGATGTCAACCTTTCTTTTCAACGAGGCACGTTGTTCTATGTCTTCAAACATTGAACCACTGAGTAAGATGTTTTGTTTATGAGGAACCAAGTTATGTCATCACTACCCAAGCAGCGAAAATGTAAAGCCATGGAGATACACACACACACACGCGCGCGCACACACGAGCACACTCACATGAAACCGTGTGGGCTTACATCCTTTCCTTTACTGCTTCTCAAGGCAGCAAGCTGGCAGAAACGTTAGCACACCGGGCGAATTACTTAGTGGTATCTCATCTGTCTTTACATTCTGAGTTCAAGTTCTGCTGAGGTTGACTTTGCCTTTCATCCTTTCAGGGTCGATAAATTAAGTACAGTTACACACTGGAGTCGAGCTAATCGACTTACTCCTTTTGACTATCTTTGTTTGTCCCTTCTATGTTTAGCCCCTTGTGGACAATAAAGAAATAAGAAACTTTCTTCTCAATCCCATGGTTTTGGCTTCAATCCTACAGCATGATCATGATGATCCTCATCATCATTTAACGTCCATTTTCCATGCTAGCATGGGTTGGACGGTTCGACCGGGGTCTGGTAAGCCATGGAGGCTGCACCAGGCTCTAGTCTGATTTGGCAGTGTTTCTACAGCTGGATGCCTTTCCTAACGCCAACCACTCCGTGAGTGTAGTGGGTGCTTTTTACGTGGCACCGGCACAGGGGCCAAAGAAGGCTGGCAAACGGCCATGATCGGTTGGTTCTTTAACATGTCACCGACACGGATTCCTTGGGCAAAAGTCTTCTACTATAACTCTCTCTCTCTCATGACACTTGTAATATTTTCTTTTCCTCATACATCACTCACTTAATCTCCCCAAATTTCATTCTTTATCAGTTGGTTTCTTTCACTAAACTTCTTTCTGTCTCACCTAATGTGGGCAGGAAGAGAGTTGTCTCTTTACGCAGTTATCAATTTGGATAACACCCTCTCTTCCACAGCTCACAGGCTCTCCTTGTTTTGTCCTCATCCTCTCTCAGAATTAATATATATTTTCTACCAACAATACTCTACCATTCCTCCTCCACTTCCTCCTTCTCTACCCCTCCCCCCTCTTTAAACCATATCAGTAAGTCAGCCTCCCTCTCATCCACTTTACCTCTCTATGCCACACTCTATCTCTTTCTCTCTCTCTCTATCCCCCTCCCCCTCTCTCTCTCTCACTTATGTTGCTCACCTATGTGTCTAGTCTTTGTATACTGTAGACCAGTCAGACCAGTTACGTCAGCAGGTAATAAAAAAAACAAAAAAAAACCACGAACATAACAAAGATAAATCATATAAAACAACAAACAGTACCACACCTTGGTTGAAGTAGTTAAACTACATAAAACGAGGAAGAGAAAGACATTAGACAGAGGCATACATTACACAAGTATGTGTGTGCGTGAATGCATATATATATATATATATATATGTATTATAATATTCATATAAATCTATATACATTCTGTGCATGTGTGTATTGTAAATATACATATATATACACATATACATATATATATATACATATATATATATATGTATATATATATGTATATATATATATATGTATATATATTGAAGTATTGAATATATGCGTGTTGTGCATATTCATTCATATATGTTCGCATTTATAGTTTTGCCGTGCATGCAATTTCATTCCCTTACATTAACCTCAATTCACCTGTCATTTTGACCTCTTTATTCATATTAACTATTTAAAAGATTATACGTATCCAAATGCACAGACATGCAAGCAAACAGTGCATTTGGATATCTGTCTTCGTTGAAGGTCAATATCAGTTTAAACCAATGCTGAAGGAGTCCTTGGTCATGTTTGGTCGTATTTGTTATGGCTCGGTTGTATCTGTCTTTTACATTTGAAAGCAAAAATAAAATTAGTTTGGTTTATTTCTTTTTTATCAAGTTTAAATTTTGAATATTTGGTATTCTTCTATGCATTCAAGCACACACACACACACATACATGCATACTAGGTCTGATCAATAAGTATCCAGATTACCCATGCTAAATCCCATCTGTTCCACATGTAGGTGCAGTGTGGTTGATTAGTTAAGAAGTTTGTTTTCTGACCATGAGGTCCCAGGTTCAAAAACACTGTATGACATCATGGGTAAATATCATTACTTATTCTATCATAATAACTGATAAATTATGGGTGATGTAAACAAACCAGTACTGGGTTTTGGTGGGGGAACAAACACAAAGACATTCATGAATGTATTCGGTTGTCCGGAAAGTTTGTGCCAATTTATAGTAGCTTACCTTTCGACATATTTTAGAATATGGCTGAGTCCATAAAATAGGATTTGACTACACCTCCATTTAGAGCACAGTTTAAGCTATCTTTTCGGGGAAGAAGGTTTATGTTCCTATAACCTGTGTTAATTCTGTAACCCTTTAAAATGGAAGATAAGAAAGTTCATTTTCGGCACTTGATGCTTTGGGAACCAGACAAAAATTGCTGCAGCTTGGCTGGGATGTGTTACCCCACCCTCCATATTCACCAGATATTGTTCCTTTGGATTTTCACTTATTCAGGTCTCTGCAGAATAGTCTTAATGGTAAAAATTTCAATTCCTTGAATGACGCAAAAAGATACATTGATGAATTCTTTGCCATGAAACCACTGACATTATTCATTTGATGTAGTCATATAAGAGTAGTGACATAATGATTACAACAATTTAATCAGAATCTCAACAGCAGCTTTCTTACTAGAAAATATAGTTTCAATACCAAACAGTATATTCAGTCTGAGTGACTGCACTGCTTCAAAACAATAATTAAGCAAATGCTGGGAATTACAGATATATACAGATTAATGAAATGATTGCATTGTTCAATTAAATGGAGTTGCATGAAACGATCGTACTGCATTACCTCTGGATATCCTTGTTGCTTGTTTTGATTTTAATCACCTTATTTTGAAATTGTATGGACAATACTGTACTAAATTCTGTTGCCTCAACTTAAGTACCATATTCATCTGAATCAAAATTTTTCCCATTCTACATGCATACATCCACATACACACATGCACCACACACATACTCATGCACACACATCTATGTATATGTATGTGCGTGTATATATATATATGACTATACATAATGGATATATAAATATTTATATATATACATATATATATATATATATATATATATATATACATATATACATATATATATACACACATATATATATATATATATTTATATATATATATACATATATATATATTTATATATATGAGTGTGTATATACACATATAGAAATGTGTATCTATACATATGCCAGTACTTTTTTTTTTTTGCTGTGAAGACACAAAAGTGACGCAGTAGATGAGAGTTTTGTTTGACAGATCCCTTGCTCGAAACTGTAGAACTCTCCCGTCATTTATCTATCTTCACAGCCAATAAATAAAGAACTAGATATGTGGTTTTATGTGCTGAGAAGAGTTCTACTTTCCTTGTTTGTGCACACTCATATTTACACAGACATATACAGACCATACATAAATATATTCTTTATACACACTCAGACATACTCTCACATACAGAAGCATTATGCATCTAACTCACACACACATATGGTAAATAAAACAATTTGTGTGTGTGTGTGTGTGTGTGTGTGAGTGTGTGTGTGGGTGTGTGTGAGTGTGTAAGCATTTATGTATTTGTTTATTAACTATATGCTCTCAGACACTTTGGAATGCTTTATTCAACACACCTTATTTTCTCAGCATAAAACAATAACAAAATATATATACATATATGTATATATATACAGAAATAAAAAAAACAAAACCAACAGGAGAGGGCGAAAAAAATTATGTCAATTGCTGTAACAATACTGAAAAGAAACAAACATTATTGCCACACATACACGCACACTTTGACACATTTATATACACTCACATGTAAACTTGATCAAATATACAGACACTGAGCCGGATATAGACTCACGGAGAAACGTGTACATATACATACACAAAGACACATATACATATGTTAATGATTTTTCTCTTTATTTTTTTTATCTGTATGCATGTATGGAAGGGAGGATCTGTTTTTAGTTTGTGTAGCAGGCTTCATATCATTAAAAACTAAAGCTTGGATTAGTCAAAGGGGTAAGAATTGTTCTTAATTTTCTTCATTCTTAATCCTGTTACTCTCTATTTATTGATGCGGTTCCTGTACACATAAATATCTATACGTGTGTATATATATATATATATATATATATATCGGGATATAAATACGAATGTGTGTCTTTGTGAATGGGTATATATCCATGAGTTAACGTGTGTACTTGTATTTATTAGTCACCGTTTTACATTGTGGAAGTGACTGTAATAGTACAAGTGGTGGTTAACCGGCGCCTTATATAATGTCAACAGTAATTTAAGCTTCTAGTGAACCAAAATTTTCAGCATCTTCTTACTTTCTGCTGTTATTTCTCAAGTTTTGGATTTATTATTATTCCTTTGTGAACAGCTTTGTATTTTTACTTGTATCAATATTCTTTTTTATTCTAGGCACAAGGCCCAAAATTTGTGGGGAGTGAGGGGGGGGGCAGTCGATTAGATCAACTCCAGTACACAACAGGTACTTAATTTATCAACCCTGAAAGGATGAAAAGCAAAGTCGACCTCAGCAGAATTTGAACTCAGAACGTAAAGACGGATGAAATACCACTAAACATTTCACCCAGCGTGCTAACATTTCTGCCATCTCACAGCCTTTTTCTTGTATCAGTATTAATTACTCTTAAGGTGATGAGCTGGCAGAATCGTTAGCATACTGGATGAAATGCTAACAGCATTCCTTCTGTCTTTACTTTCTGAGTTCAAATTCTGCTGAGGTCAACTTTGCTGTTCATCCTTTCAGGGTTGATAAAATGAGTACCAGTTGAGCACTGGGGTTGATGTAATCGGCTTACCCCCTCTCCTGAAATTACTGGCCTGGTGCCAAAATTTGAAACTGATATTAATTACTCTTCGTCATGGCCTGAATGTTACATAATTTTATTTGATCTTGTTTATGAATCAGAACCCTTGTTCTGTTGGGTGATTGAAGTCACTATTGTCAGCTTTTTAATATTATATCAAATATTAGTGTTCCAGAGCAAATAATGCAGTAACTAGATGTATGATTTAATTGTTGATTAGACAGGCCATTCCTGATCCAGTAGAAAATCTATGATCAATGATGACTATTCCATCTTTTATTCATTCCTCATGTATCTATGATGATATTATTCAACATGTTAACTTCTTTCAGAACAGACTATGAATCGAGGGAGATATTACAGCTATTTCTAGCATGTTAAATATCTTTGTAGAAGTTCTTTCATTTCTGTACTTTTGTTGTTTAAGTGCAGGTCAGACTTGACCAAGTTAACTGAAGATCAATTTCAGTCGAGCCATACACATCCTGTTTGCTTTCTCAGATATTATGTATCTAGAATTATCTCATTTTCTGTCTTTTATTTATTTTCTTTTTCTGACACAAGGTTTGAGATTTGTTGGAAATCATGTACTATTTGTTCATTGTTGAGTGACTCTATTTTCACTCTCTTGTAGTTTATGTTATTCTCAGGTCTTGATCCAGCAGAACTATGATCAAAGATCTTCTAGCCATGACCATTCCATTTTTCTTTCAGGTATTGAATTGTAACTCTAGGACTACTTTATCAAAGTTGGATTTTTTTCAAAAGTTATAGGATATAATAAGAACAAGTTTTAGCAGTTCTTTCTTACAAATTGATCAACCATGTGGAAGAAATCTTGACTTTTCAAAGTCCTAGTTTCACTTTCAGGTCTATAACCATTTCACTGAACAAAATAATTGCCAGTGAAAGTCACAAAAATATCTTATTTCCTTTTGCTTTATGAATATACAATCTTGAAGCTATGAATGACAAAAAAAAAAAAATTATTAAGGAGCGTAAATAAAATATTCATAGAAATTAACTGTTGCTCATCTGCTTTTGAATTTGAAATTACACCAAGTAAGACTTTACTTTCAGTTTCTCAAGGGTTGGTGAAATAAGTACCATACTTCTATTTAAGTTAGATGAATCATCTAGGATACTTTTAAAGGACTGTTGTCTTATGCTAATCCTTGAATAAACATTTTTAACTATGTTACCATACAGCAGAATGTCTGTCCTGATCAAAGAGGCTTATGATCAAACTTATTCTGTTCTCATTCTGTCCCATTTTAGCCACAGACACTGTGTACCTAGGATCACATTAGCTAATGTATTCTTGCCTTAATTTTAAGTGAGTAGAGTACGAGGAAAACTTTACTTCCTTTTCTCATCCTGTCGTGTTATTACTTAATGTTTCTTGTGCAATTCTTCAGACCAAAGCCTTGTGAGTGGATTTGGTAGATGGAAACTGAAAGAAGTCCGTCGTATATATGTATATATATATATGTATGTGTGTATATATGTTTGTGTGTCTGTGTTTGTCCCCGCAACATCGCTTGACAACCGATGCTGGTGTGTTTACGTCCCCCGTAACTTAGCGGTTCAGCAAAAGAGACCGATAGAATAAGTACTAGTTGATTTGCTCAACTAAAGGTGGTGCTCCAGCATGGCCACAGTCAAATGACTGAAACGAGTAAAAGAGTAAAGGAGTAAAGACTAAATCAAATATATTTTTCAGTTTGTCTGCTAGAAGATGAGCCAAATTCATTGACCAGTTTAACATCACCTTTGCTTGCCATTGTAACAAACCCTATTTAGTAGCTCAAGCAGTTAGCAATACCAGTTAAATTTTCCTCAAATCAGATGCTGGTGTTTTCCTAAAAAGTTTCTTTACATAATGTAGTCCGTATGACAAACAATGCTGTTCCTGTTATACATCAGGTTGAATTCGTCATTGATAGAATGCACTTTATCATAAATCTCCTCAATCAAGACAAAGTTGGTGCTTCGTAATAAATGTCATCACATTCAATCTCTCTCATTCTTTCTACCCGTCTATAAACATGCACATATACGAGGCATTTCACTCAGTAATATCCATACACTCTTCATCAACACTTAGTGTCTATACTTCATGCTAGTATAGATTGAATGGTTTGATAAGATCTGACAGGTCAAAACGACTGTGTCAAGCTTCAATATTAGTTTTTTTTGCATAGTTCCTAGTTGCCATTGCAAACCTTAACCACTTTACCAAGTGTACTGTTTTTGTAGCAAAAGGGCTCAAAAGGAAAGACCATTTAGTTGGGTGGAGTGGAGCATCAAGGAACGTGGAAGGTGTTGAGAGGTAACAGAGTTATAACAGAGGGAGAGAGGAACAAGTGTTTTGCTGTAGAGGAGAATATACATATATATATATATATATAATATATATATACATGTATATATATATATATATATATATATTATATATATATATATATATATATATAATATATATATATATATATGTATATAGCATACATGTATACATATATATATATGAAAATAATAGTTATCGCCATACTAATATGGCATTCTTATAAAAATAAGAAAAAAGCTGTCCGCTTATTAGCTCCATGAGGCCATCGCCTTAAGTTAGCTATTTGATACACAAACTGTATCCATATAACCTTCGAACAAGGGAGGTCAGTCGCTCCACACTACTTGACCGGCAGCTACAGACACGTTTCGGGGTATTGCCCCTTTTCAATGCAGCGTAGCCAGCCAGTAGGTGTCGCTTCCGACAATCTCTGTTCGATGGTTTTATTTACCTAGTTTCAGTGGAATACATCCACTTGTTTTCAATAATAGAAATATTAAAATAACTAAGTCTCTCTAAAAGAGAACAGCGGCAGCATTCCCGGAAAATAATAGTTATCGCCATACTAGGTAAATAAAACCATCGAACAGAGATTGTCGGAAGCGACACCTACTGGCTGGCTACGCTGCATTGAAAAGGGGCAATACCCCGAAACGCGTCTGTAGCTGCCGGTCAAGTAGTGTGGAGCGACTGACCTCCCTTGTTCGAAGGTTATATGGATACAGTTTGTGTATCAAATAGCTAACTTAAGGCGATGGCCTCATGGAGCTAATAAGCGGACAGCTTTTTTCTTATTTTTATAAGAATGCCATATTAGTATGGCGATAACTATTATTTTCCGGGAACGCTGCCGCTGTTCTCTTTTAGAGAGACTTAGTTATTTTAATATTTCTATTATATATATATGTACATGTATATATGCATATATATGTGTATATTTATGTGTGCATATATATATATACATATATATATATATATTATATATATATATATATATAATATATATATATATATATAATTACATGTACACACACACATAGATGTACGCAAGTATATGTATCTAGATGAGGAAAATAAAAGCAACCAAATACAATATTTCAGAAAAGTGCTTGCCATATTTTAATATTTTTCTCACCACTATTTTATGACTGGCAGTAATTAACAATATTTAATTAGTTTCAACTATGCTGACCTCGTTACTACTATGTCATCAGAATTACTGCTGCTACAACCAACAACCAGCAACAACCCTATCTCCAACAAAAAAATTTCACTACACCACATAAAAACAATTAACAATACCATTGTGTCTAAACACCAATAAGCACAACCATAACAGTGAAAGCAACACAGAAACACTAAAATACTGGCGTATTGAACCTTGTTACATATGTCACCACACACTTTGACTTGGACTTCACAGTTGATAAACTTGGTAACAGCCATGCCCTGATAAACAGCTGTGTTTATTAGGGCATGGCTTGGTAGATCATGTGACGGCAACCTTGAATCTGTTTCTGTACGTGCATACATATATACATGTACACACACTCAAGCACACACACACACACACACATACATATACACACACACACACATAAATATATACACATATGTACACACTCAAGTACACACACACACACACATATATACACATACAAACATATATATATATATATATATATATATATTATATATATATATATATATATTCTATGCAACTATACATACATATAGCTGCATAAAGACAAAATTTAATTAAAATAAAACAGAAATGTGATACGTAGGTATATATGCATTTGCATATATATATATATATATATATATATACACACACATATACACACATAGACAGACAGACAGATAGATACATAGATAGATAGATAGATAGATAGATATATAGATAGATAGATACATAGATAGATAGATAGACAGACAGACAGACAGATAGATAGACAGACAGCCGGATAGACAGATAGATAGACAGGTAGATGTATAGATGGATAGATTGATGGATAGATGGATAGATAGATTGGTAGATAGATGGATAGCTAGATGGACAGACAGACAGAGAGACAGACAGACAGATAGATAGATAGATGGATAGCTGGATCAATGGATGGATGGATATAAAAAGAGATAGATACACACAAGAAAATCACTACATCAGATCTAATAAGCTCTTAAACAAACTGAAAAATCCTGCAGAAGAAGATTTTATTAGGTTTTTGCTAAATGAGAAAAACTTCAACCAAGATCAAAAAGTTAACAGAAGAAATGATAGATGGCTATGTGCAGACCCTTACGAAGTTCCAAACGTTATGCATACAAAATTTCCTGCAACTGTCATGGTTTTAATGGTTGTCAGTAATGAAGGACATGTTATGCCTCCTTACTTCATTCTACAACGCCTTACAGTTAACTCTGCCACCTACATTGAGGTCCTGGAAATAATTGTTAAGCTCTGGATAGACAGTGTATGCAATGGAAGGCCATATTTGTTTCAGTAAGACTCTGCGCTATCACACATGGCTCTAGTAATACAGAAATGGATGGCTGAAAATTTTCATGATTGTATAACCAATGCCGTTTGGCCTCCTGATTCCCCACATATCAATCCATTGGATTATTACATGTGGAGCATTGTTGAGAGAGAAGTCAGTGAACATGCCCATAAAACCAAAGATTCTTTGAAAGATGCCATAGTCAGAATAATGTTCAAAATGTATCAGGACCATTTGATTTGAGCTTGTAGATGATTTAGATCTCATATACAAGCAGATGTTGAAGATGAAGATGGCTTTATTGAATAACATTATAGAAAAGAAGGTTTATTTTACAGTTCTGTATTTGAGAGATGAAGAATTATGTACATTATTTACATTATTTACATTTGACGGATATTTGTCCTCATCTTGTTTGTTGTTAACACAACTTTTCGGCTGATATACCCTCCAGCCTTCATCAGGTGCCTTGGGGGAAATTTCAAACCTGGGTTCTCATTCCTAAAGTATTTTTCGATGTTATTATTATTATTATTATTATTATTATTATTATTATTATTATTATTATTATTATTATATTATTGTTATTGTTATTATTATTATTATTATTATTATTACTATTATTCAGGTCACTGCCTGAAATTGAACTGAAAATCTTGGGTTAGTAGCCCACGGTCTTAACCACTACACCATGGTCATATGGCGTAGTGGTTAAGAGAGCAGGCTACTAACCCCAAGATTCCAAGTTCCATTCTAGGCAGTGACCTGAATAATAATAATAATAATAATAATGATAATAATAATAATAATAATAATAATAACAACATTAAGAAATACCTTAGGAATGAGAACCTAAGTTCTAAATTTCCCCAAGACACCTGATGAAGGCTGGAGGGTATATGAGCTGAAATGTTGTGTTAACAACAAACAAGATGAGGACAAATATCTGTCAAATGTAAATAATGTAAATACTGTAAGGTTTATTTTAATCCTCATAGCATATTTTTGATAAATAATTATTGTCTGTTATTATGTATCTGTTTTTTATAAATCTGTCCCCAAATACCTTATGCACCCTGTATACTTGTATCATATAATGCAAAGGATATGGATCTTCATACCCTCCCACCTCTGTATATCGGTTTCTGGTGACCTATAAACAAAGGTACTAATGCTTCTATATTTGCTCATGCTTACACACCCATGCAGCATCTCATGCATACACACATGCTTACACACACACTCACACACACACACACACACACACACCAGACCATGACTCTTATGCAGACACTGAAATGCATACCCTCTTCCATATGTGTATATGTGTATCTATCAGTCAACCTACCTACCTACCTACCTACCTACTACCTACCTACCTACCTACTATCTATTTATCTATCTATCTATCTACTTATCTATCTATCTGTCTGTCCATCCATCTGTCCATCCATCTATCTATATACCTGTCTGTCTGTTTATCAATCCATCTATCCATCCATCCATGTATCCGTCTGTATGTCTATCTATCCGTCTATCTATCTATCTATCTATCTATCTATCTATCTATCTATCTATCTATCTATCTATCTATCTATCTATCTATCTATCTATCTATCTATCTAACCATCCGTCTATCCAACCATCTATTGACCAAGCTAGCTAGCTATCTAAACACACATTAGTACATACATACACACACATACATGCACACACATAGAGCAAAGATATAGGTACACAATCATATGCACAGCATAACATATTCAGGTTCATGCTATAACAGCCCACATCTCCTTCATGGCAAGTTTCCATTGGAAACAGCATAGACAGGGTTATTAATATTGTTTTTGCATTACATAACTTAATGAATCATTTACTTGATGAACAACCACACACACACCCCACTCAACCCTCCACACACATACTTGTAAACTTCCTTTCTCCTATATAAGCTCCTCCACCACTTCGACACCTAAAGCCATCCTACCTTTTAAAACACTATCATCATCATCATTACCGTCATTATCAATCACCATCATGATTGTGATCATCATGATGATGATGATGATCATGATCATCATCACCATTATCATCACCAACTCTATGTCTACACACACACACACCTGGCAGTTTTTAATTCTTTTTATTTCATTATGGATTAATCAGGTTTTTACTGTGCTTTGCAATTTACTGCTGTTGTCCAATAATTGATCTTTTGCCAATTATTGATACTCTAAAGTACACCTCCATACACACACTCACACATGCACAGATAGAGGGCCATAGAGACACATACACGTATGCATGGAGATGCACATGTACCCACCTGTTTGCAGGTGTGCATCAGTATATTTGAATACACATACATATAAACAGATATTTTAGTAATATTTAATTCCTATATTTATTTTATTTAAATTATTGCATTTTTTTATTTATATATTCTATTCAACTGCTTTAGAAATAAAATTATGTGGTTATTTGAATCAGGGGTTGGGGGTTCAGTACTTCATTTTACTAAATGTAAAATTACTTTAAAGAGAGTACACCCTTAATTGGAGTATTATAGGTAGAGCCGACTACTGTAATATTGGGAATGAAATATGTTTATTATGCATAACTGAATTTATGAAGCTACTACAGTCTAGAGATGAATTATTAAACACACATGATGAACGAAGAGTTAAATGTAGGCACCAATGTAATTTTACATTTAGTAAAATGAAGTGCTGAACCCCCAACCCCTGAATAAAATAGCAACATAATTTTATTTCTAAAGCACTTGAATAGAATATACAAATAAAGAAATTAAAAAAAGTGATAATTTAAATAAAATAAATATATGAATTAAATGTTACTAAAATTATATAATAACAAAATATATATACCTCCCAATATAGGTAAATTTGAAAATAATAATAGAGAATAATTTAAAATTAAAACTATGTATAGTGTAATTACCCCACTTGGTACTAATCACCTATAAATACCTATAGTTCTCTGCTATCTTTTTCCTCTAATCACCATTTTAGCACCAGCAAAAAAAGGAAGATATGTATTTGAATTTTTCTTGTTATATATCACATTTAAACACAAACATTTTAATTCTGATGTTTAATTTTATATCTCACATTCTGTATTTGACATATACTTGATTTTACATGATTGATATATATATACTAATTCATATTTATGATGTACAATTTATAAATTTTAATTTTTAATATTACAAAGTAAAATTTTTATTCTTAATTTTTAATGTTTAATGCTTAATTGTATTGCTTATTTTTAAAGGGATGTAAAATTAGATATATAATATTTTGAAATAGAACCTGAAGATGTGCTTGGAATAATTGTGAATCTGATGAATATATATATATATATATATATATATATATAAAGTGACAAAAATTATTTCTTGTTGTATATGTGTGTATGTGAGGTATAGTTAGGATACCAAAGTTTAACTCATTAAATTGTTGAGACTTATGTCAGCCTTTGCGAATTAATCTTTGGTCAAAAAGCAGTCCAGCTGTGGCCACGCTGGGGCAAAACCTTGAATTTCTAGTTGAATGAATGAATTGACCCTAGTACTTTTTTCTCTTTTTCTTAAGGCCTGGTACTTGTTCTGTTGGTCTCTTTCGCTGAAATGCTAAGTTATAAGTTATGGGGATATAAACACATCAACACCATAGTTGTGTGGTAAGAAGCTTGCTTCCCAACCACATGGTTCCGGGTTCATTCCCATTGTGTGGCAGCTGGGCAAGTGTTTTCTGCTATAGCCTTAGGTCAACCAAAGCCTTGTAAGTGGATTTGGTAGACGGAAACTGAAAGTAGCCCGTTATATATATGTTTATATATGTATATGTTTGTGAGTCCTTGTTTGTCCCTCCACCAATGCTTGACAAACAATGTTGGTGAGTCTACATCCAGTAACTAAGTGGTTTGGCAAAAAGAGACCAATAAAATATATACTAAGCTTACAAAGAATAAGTCCTGGGGTCAGTTTCCTTGACTAAATGCAGTGCTCCAGTATGGCTGCAGTCAAATGACTGAAACAAGTAAAAGAATAAAAGAATATAAATATAAATCCAAATCCACTCACAAGGCTTTGGTCGGCCTGAGGTTGTAATAGAAGACACTTGCCTATGCAGGAGCCATGCAGTGGGACTGAACCTAGAACCATGTGGTTGAGAAGCAAGCATCTTACCATGCAAACATACCTACACCTATATTCTTACCATACAAAGGTGTCAAACTGGCACAAACATTAGCACATAGGGCAAAATGCTTAGTGGTATTCTGTCTGTCTTTACTTTCTGAGTTCAAATTCTGCTGAGGTCAAATTTGCCTTTCATCCTTTTGGGGGTCGATAAAATAATTACCGGTTGCATACTGGGGTCAATCTAATCGACTGGCCCTATCCCTCAAAATTTCGGGTGTTGTTCCTAGAGTTGAAAAGATTATATTCTTACCATACAACCATGCCTAATTAAAAGTCAAATATTTTGTCCTTGTAAGTTTTCATTATTCATGATGGTGTTGAACAACTTTAAAACTTCAGAAGCCTCTTAATTTTAATTAATGATTTTAATAAATGTGGCAGCTTGTTTACCCACTTTTCAATCTGCAGAACACTGCCCTCAATGAAACCTGGTCATATACTATGTTAGGTGTAGAACATATACTACCAGATTATTCTGGTTCATTCTCATACTAGAGCTCAGCTGGTGTCTTAATCATAAAAGAGCAGGATGTGTTGCCTTGCTATTGGATATTATTGCATGTATGGTGTAACATCTGTTATCACATATCGATCAATTAATTTTTACATTGATGTATTTATTGTCTGTTTTTCCCTGCTAGCATGTCTTGAATGGGTATTGATTTTTGTTGTAGTTTTAGGAAGGATTTTCATAGCTGGATATTCTTCCTGTAATCAGCCCTCACTTGTTTTTTACAGTTGGGGATTTTTATTCCACAGTCCCTCAAAAGTGTAGAGTGATTAGTTTTAATGTCTATAAGCAATTAAGCAGTCCCACTCAAACGGTGACAAGTGAAATTTCAACATTGTCACCCATTCGCACACCCACATATATTTATATACACATATACAATAGGCTTCTTTTAGTTTCCATGTGACAATTGACAATTCCCTTAACTACTTGGGGGTCATTGGGGTACTGCAGCCATGCAGCGTATCAAGGATGAGAAAGCCTGGTGGAGCCCACTCTCTCCAGGCTAAACTTATTTCTACAGCTGAGTGAACTGGTAAAATAAAGTGTTTTGCTCAAGAACTCAATGTATCACCCAGTCCAGGGATCGAAACCACAATCTTATAGTCATGAGTCCAACACCCTAACCACTAAGCCATGCTCCTCCATGCATTAAATCCAATAACAAGATATGGTAACTGTCTCATGACAGAAACAAGTAAAAGATAAAACATGCCAAATTTGTTTCTCTATCCATTTTTCCAAGCTAGTATTGGTTAGTTGGGTGTATCTAATTGCTTTCTTTTTAGTTTCTGTCTTCCAGATTCACTAACAAGGCTTTGGACAGGCTGAGGCAAAAGTAAAAGGCACTTGCCCAAGGTGTCATGCGGTGGGGTTGAACCCAAGATCATGTAGTTGGGAAACAAACTTCTTAGCCACACAGCCCCATCTTAGGATAGTAAGTATAGAATGTTTAATGATTGGTAATAGAGAATGATACTTATTTCTTTATTCTTTATTGCCCACAAGGAGCTAAACATAGAGGAGACAAACAAGGACAAACAAAGGGATCAAGTTGATTACATCGACCCCAGTGTGTAACTAGTACTTAATTTATTGACCCCGAAAGGATGAAAGGCAAAGTCGACCTCGGCGGAATTTGAACTCAGAACGTAACGACAGACGAAATACCGCTAAGTATTTTGCCTGGCATGCCAACAGTTCTGCCAGTTCACTGCCGAGGAGAACGATACTATCCGGATACAGCGATACATAAATGTTGTTTTGTGTTAAGTCAATGTAGTTAAGGTTAAGAAGAAAACTAGTTTTTTTGTGGAAATTACTTGTAATGTGTGTCAGCAAAGAAGAAAAAGAAAAAAACAATGAAAAAAAGAACAGATAAAATTTTATGAAATAAGACATATGTGTTCTGAGAGTTGAGAGGTGAGTACTGTAAATTTCAAGTTATTTTTAGAATGTCATTAGTCTTGATTGAGTGATATTTCTGGAGAATTTTATATTTGTTCTGGTCAACCAACTTAGTAATCTAGTTGTCAAATCTACCAAATCAAACACATTTTCTTCTTTAAAAGGCTGATCTACAAGTTAAAATTGAAACAGAGTGAGTTAATATATCAATGATTTTAATAGTCCCAACACATCACAGTGTTTATCTACAATGGTTATAAATAATAATTTAGCAGAAACAGCCCCAAATTAACTAAGATACTTTTTTTTTTATTATTTTCAATGTTTTTTTTTTCACTTGTTTGGTCAGGAAAATGGGGCTATACCCCCATACCCAGGCTCTCCAAGAGAGATGAACTTGATGCTGTTAATGTTCTGTTTGAAAGATGCTGATTGATACCTGCAGGAAAGACATGAACAGAGAGAAGATTCCAGTGGGTTGATATCCTGGGGTAGAAGGACTAGAAATATTGGTGGTTAATGTGAGAATAATGGGAGGAGAGGCAACCAGGATGAGTGCGAAATGGAGAGACAAATGGCTCAAGGATGTCTAAATGGTAGTGGCAATATGAGGACAGATAGATCTGAGGACAGATAGATCTGAGGACCAAAGACTATATTATAGAAGTAATAGAAAAATTAGAGAGAGGAGACAACATGCTTTCAGGGAGAAGACTGGAGAATGTCCATTAGTGATGAGAACGATAAGCATAAACCGTTCTGCTTATTGTCATCATCATCATCATCATCGTTTAATGTCCGCTTTCTATGCTAACATGGGTTGGACGATTTTGACTGAGGACTGGTGAACCAGATAGCTGCACCAGGCTCCAATCTTGATCTGGCAGAATTTCTACAGCTGGATGCCCTTCCTAATGCCAACCACTCCGAGAGTGTAGTGGGTGCTTTTATGTGCCACCGGCACAAGGACCAGTCAAGTGGTACCGGCCACACTCTTTCAACACTCAAAT
Source organism: Octopus sinensis (assembly GCF_006345805.1). Taxonomy (NCBI): domain Eukaryota; kingdom Metazoa; phylum Mollusca; class Cephalopoda; order Octopoda; family Octopodidae; genus Octopus; species Octopus sinensis. The sequence goes on along the minus strand of NC_043013.1, from coordinate 34,712,720 downwards.
GGTGTTTTTTACGTGTCACCTGCACAGGAGCCAGTCCAGCGGCACTGGCAACAACCTCGCTCGAATGTTTTTCATGTGCCACCAGCACAAGTGCCAGTAAGGTGACGCTGATAATGATCACGCTTGGATGGTGCTCTTAACGCTCCACTAGCATGGATGCCAGTCCTCGATTTTGATTTCGATTATCATTAGAAAATGAGCAATGCATCAATGAAGGCAGGCAGGCTAAAGCACACTTGGAGACAGGACATCTCAACAATTCTAATTCAGATTTGGAGTACTTCAAATCACTGAAAGAAAATTTTGGAAACTGAACAAAAGTTACTTCACTATTTGCTGTAAAGTAAGCATCCCCAAAGCCAGTTATGAAATCTCCTTGCTTATAGCAAAACATGGAAAGGATCAAACTAGAGAGCTACTGATTAAACCAGCTATCTCAATATTCTTAGAAACTGTACAAGAAGAAGATAATAGAGATGTCAGGGCCATACCACTCAGTAATAACACTGTCTACAACAGATTTGATGAAATGGGGCAAGATTTTGAAAACCAGCTTATTGAGACATTAAAATCACGAAAATTCTCATTATTAGTGGATGAAACCACATTTCAGTACACTGAGGCCGTGTTATTGACTTATGTGAGATACACTGAGTATGAGGCATCATTGGAAACAACCATAAATGCAAAGGATATCCAGAGCACGCTTAAACATTATTTGGATGAAAACAAAATGCCGAAAGAAAACATACTGTCTTGCATGGCAGATGGTGCACCTGATATGATGGGCAAGAAAACAGGATGCTTAAAAATGATGAAGGATGAAAATCCAAACATGTTGATTGTCCATTGTATCATACACCAAGAAAATTCGGTTGTCAAGAAACTGTCCCCTGTTCTTAATGAGATTCTATAAGCTGTGATCAAGTGTGTCAGTTATTTGACAGGCATCTTTGAGAAACTTGGAAACTTAAATAAGCAACTCCAAGGTACAAACATGATGCTTGTTGATGTGAAAGCAAAGACTTTTGGATTCATTGCAGCCTCGAAATATGCCAAAAAAAATGTTTCCAAAAGAAATTTCAGCCAGTTATACTGGTTGAGTAAAAGTGAGAGGACAAATAATGCAGCCACCATAATCATTGACCATTTGGATAACTTTAATAAAGGACTTCAATGACGGATTTTGTGATTTGCAGGCAATGAATTTTCCCACATGGTTAACTCAACCACTGCTGATTGACGTTTCTGATGCTGCAGTTCAATACCAAGAAGCATTATCAGAATTGCAACATGATGAATCAGAGAAGACATTGTTTAAACTGAAAGGTACAAATATGTGGCTATGTTGAAAGAAAATACCTCAACATCTCTAAATCAACAAGAGAACTATTGATTTATTTTCCTTCGTCTTATTTGGTCGAATGTGGATTCAGTGCAGTTGACAATTTGTAGGAAGCCAAGAGAAACTGGCATGAAATTACAAAGCATGGTGATTTAACACTGAAGTTAACAAAATTGTCTCTCATCAAATCAAGGATCTGTGCCATAGGGTTCTCACTAAATGAGTTGAGGTATCATATATCCATCTATATTAAAAAAAAAAAAAGGTGAGCACCAGAATTTTTGTCATTAAAAAGTGAGGTACCAGAAAATTTGTTATTAAAAAGTGGGGCACCGGGAGAAGAGATTGGAAAACACTGTTCTACATGCTTCAGTTGAGGCCTATAACTGAATATTGTTTTCATGTATACATTAGGAATGTAGCTATGCTCACAGATATCTTTGATTGCATCCAGAGAAGGGTCTCATACACACACTTATATTGATATGTTCACACAATTAACTTCTTTCAGTTTTACTTACAAATCTTTGGTAAGTCTGATGCTATAAGTTAAAGGCACATGTTGCAACTGTTACACAGTGGTGGGGTGGACCCAAAAGAATGTGGTTATGAAACACAACAAATAAGTCATTCATCTTCAAGCCAGGTGACTTGAAAATTGAACTTGTGTAGAATGATCTCATAACATCCTACTGTTAGTGTTTACTATAACTATAGAATATCCAGTACTACAGTTACTGCATGACGAAAATGAAGAGCAGAAAAAGAAACAAAAGATGTCACAAAAGTAATTTGTGAGTAGCACAAACATTTATTAAATATCGATATTTAGGTGCAGGTGTTGCTGCGTGGTAAGAAGCTAGCTTCTCAACCTTATGGTTTCAGGTTCAGTCCCACTGCATGGCACCTTAGGTAAGTGTCTTCTACTTTAGCCTTGGGCCAACCAAAGCCTTGAGTGGATTTGGTAGACAGAAACTGAAAGAAGCCCATCGTATACACACACACACACACATATATATATATATATATATATATATGTATGTATTGATAGGGCTCAGAAAGTGTGTCAATAGCCAGCTGGAGGAGATGTCTTCCTGGGGCTGCAAGCTACAGTAACATCAACTCTTATGGGTTAGCCACATTTAGGTGGCAAATATATTTCACGATATGTATGTATGTATGTATGTATATATATATATATATGTGTGTGTGTGTGTAAATATTTATATATACATGCACATATATATGTGTGCGTGTGTGTGTCTGTATATGGATATATATTTGTGTGAGTGTCTTTGTGTCTACCTTTGTACCCCATCACCACTCAACAACTGGTGTTGGTGTGTTTACATCCCCATAACTTAGTGGTTCAGCAAAGAGACCAACAGAATACGTACTAGGCTTTAGAAAATCAAAATAAGTCATAGAGCCGATTTGCTCAACTAAAAACCATTCAAGGGAGTGCTCCAGCATGGCTGCAGTCAAATGACCAAAACAAAAGAATATGACAAAATGGTTGAGATAAAATTTCATTATTTTTATTATTGTGTGTTTTATTATTAGTGTGTGTTTTTATGATCTCCTGCATTGCACAACTTTTCTGCAATTATTCTTTTCATTCTTATGAATCTGTTACAATAGTTTGGTGTAATTGTATTTGTGATGATCGGATATGTTATCAACATCGTCTATTGCTGCTCAGCTTATGTTATTGTCATTGCTGTTATTATCATCATTGCCACATGAGTGGCCGTGTTTGGTTGAGACCAACTGAAATGACTAAAGGGTTTTCTGCATTCTTCAATGTTATGGATTTCAGGTTTAGGAGTTCAAGATAAATGGCTTGTTGAGACTGAATTATGCCTTCAAGTTGCAAATTAAATTAGAACATGCTAGTTAGACAGTTCTTCAATTACTATCACCTTGTTAATTAATTGACTTTTTTTTTTGTCCTCAACATTTTTTCTTTTTTAAATCGATTTTTTTTTTTTCAAAGGAATTCATTCTGTTAATGTCAGAAAATTAAGGATGAAATCACTTGAAGTTTCCACTGTTGAACAACTTGTAATGTTAAGCATTTTGTGTTACGAGGTGATTGCACATTTCAAGTTCTAGGAGGCAATCATCTTATATTCATTTAAAGCAAATGAAAGTTCTTTGTCGTGTTTTATCATCTCGTTTGCGTTAGATTTAATTGAGTGCATAATGGGAACAAGTATGAAATAATCGCTTGAGAAATGAAATACCTTTTCTTTAGGTGAATGCAAAAAAAGTAACATATAAACTCAAAGAACACAAACCAAATCCATGAGGTTTTCATTTTAGTTTCTATTTATATTTTATTTATTTATTTTATTTTTCATTTCTATTTATCTATTTTCCTATTTATTTATTTTTCTCTTTTATTTATTTCTTGTCCCACAATATCCATTGACAGTCATTGCCAAGGTTTTGTTGATATTGAAAGTTGGTCAATTGTAATGTTGCTGAAATGAAATGTTTTCACCTTGGCCTCTTTCGCATGATCTACTTTGATCTGAGATGCACATTTATTTTGTATGATCTTTAAAGTGAATCTTTTCTTTCAAACAACTTCTCTATCAAAGCCAGAATGTTATAAACTCTTTACAAGTTTAAACAAATGTTTTATAACTTTGTAATTTGACATTAATTCATTAAGTTAACCCACTCACACCTGGATTTAATTCCATTCTCCACCTGTTTGTTCCTTCTCGAGCTTTGTCTGGCTCATAAGGGCCGGTTTCCTGGTTTCCTTGGTGTATAGGTTCCCCACATGGATGGGACACCGGTCTGTCGCAGGTGAGCTGCAAGATGCAAGAGGAAAGAGTGAGAAAAAGTTGTGGTGAAAGAGTCAGCAGAAGTTCGCCATTACCTTCTACCGGAGTCGCGTGGAGCTTAAGTGTTTCGCTCATAAACACACACATCACCCGGTCTGAGATTTGAACCTATGATTCCTCGACTGTGAGTCTGCTGCTCTAGCCATTGGGCCGTGTACCTCCACATCCTTCACCTGGGCTCCCATGCAAAAGAATAAATAGTTGCATATACAGCTCAAGAGTAACAATTGCAGACAAACTAACAGACAGAACTGGCTGCTATCAATAATGACTTGTAGAGATGTAGTATTTCATAATGCAACCATGATATACTTATAAAGTATATTAAACATTTTTATAAGTCAGTACCATCTTCTCTTGTGATAGCAGTGCGATATACATCACTTGTTAAGGTTATCTTAACAGATATTCTATAAAAATCAATGCCATCACTGATTTTGTTATTTTTGGATATGAAACATTGTAGCAAAAATTTATAATTTCTATAGAATATCTGTAGAGATAACCTTAGCAAGGATCAGGTGCATCTTCTTTTCCTGCATGTGTCATTCATTACCGCTTTACCAGGAATCCAGCAAATATGATGTTTATCCTATTCCCATTATAGTGGGAATACTGTATGACAGGGTTAAGTAATTTTCAGACATTCGCCGTCAGGTCTCTGCTGCCAAATTCTCTCTTCTTGGGTGGTGTTGCACTTCATATAAGAATTTTGATACACCAATGACACATTCTAGTAGCAGATTTAGGTCAATCATTAAATAGAAGTTCTTGCTTATCAATAAGAAATTTCAGCTTTTGCACTAATGAAAATGATCTGATTATTTCAAATGCTTCTAGCTCTCTACAACAGGTCATTTCTTTCCAACATTGGAAAGATTGGGAGAAGAGGATGTAAAAGAATAAGAAAGAGAAAGAGCGAAAAACAAGAGTAAAAAGGTCATATCAATTGCACATCAGAATTATTAATATAAACTTACTTGGAAGATATATACATATATATATATATATGGCAAATGAAAGATGGAAGATGGAATATACATAACGATCACTGTGAAAGTGCCAGTGCTTTACCAGTAAGCGACCAGGTGTAAAACATTCTTTTTATTATCCATTATACACACACACACACACACATACATGATTAGCTTCTTTCAGTTGTCATCTATCAAACTTCACTCAAAAGGTTTTGGTCAGCCCAAAGCTGTAGTAAACCAGCTGTAGTACTTGCCCAAGGTGACCACTGCAGTGGAATTGAGCCTAAGAACCATGTGGTTTGGAAGCAAATAACTTATCTCACAGCCACGTCCATGCCTATCTTGATCATATTTGAAAACAAGACTTGCAAATCTTCATCAAAGATACTTTTATTTTCATCTTGTCATCTCATCATAAGCCAATAAGTTAAACTGCTTTAAATCATTGAAAATTTCACTTCTGATTCTAGTAAAAGTTGGTATTTCCTTTTTATCTTCAAACAGCAATCATTTAGTCGCTTCAAAGATGGTAAAATGTTTTAAAATAATCCATAGCACTGGTATCTTTTATCTTTTACCTGTGTCAGTCATTAGACTGTGGCCATGCTGGGGCACTACCGTGAAGAATCTCAGTCAACTGTTTCAGCTCCAGGATTTAATTTCTTTTAATGCTTTTTTTTATTAACAGTATCTCTCTCTCTCTCTTCCTCTCTCTCTCTCTCTCTCTCTCTCTCTCTCTCTCTCTGCTGAGCCACTAAGTTGCAGGGATGTAAACACACCTGCATTGGTTGTCAAGTGGTAGTGGACAACAAACACAAACATGAACACACACACACACAAATGCATGTACACACAATAGGCTTGGCTTCTTTCAGTTTCCTTTCCATCTATCACATCCACTCACAAGGCTTTAGTCAGCCAAAAGCTATAGTAGAAAACACTTGCCCAAGGTGCCACACAGTGGACTGAACCCAGAATCATGTGGTTGGAAAGCAGACTTCTTACAACACAGCCACACCTGCATAGACTTTTGCTCTTGGACTACAGAAAATCTATCCTGTAAAGTAAAGCTTTTACCAATTTCATAAGGTAATAGAAAAGCTATGGTTTATTACTTGTAGAGGATTTCCAGATCTTTTCGGTTTGAACAGCAGTTTTTAACATAATTTCTAGGTAACTAAAAGATTTTTAACTTCGTATACTGGTAGAATGTGTTTATAAAACATCTTTTTCTCTTGGCTTTATTGAGAAAATTCTATAGTTTGTAAGATATTTGTCGTATTTTTTTCTTCAATTTCTGCAATTTCAACCAATCAATTACGTCCATTAATGTAAAAAAAACATTCTGTGCCGTATGAATATGTCCCTCGTTTAAGAAACAGATTGGGTTTATTTACATTTCTGAAGAAAAAAAGATACCCTTTCCCCCTACCCCTAACCCTAATTAACCCTAACTAACCCTAACCCTAAAACAGATTGAAATGCAATAGATCGATACTAGGGTCATAATTATGGGTGACAATTTCGTATGACACTGCTAGAAAAAACTGCTGTTCAAACCGAAAAGATCCGGATTTCCCTTTAAGGCTTTGACAAAAAGCATCCCCAAAACATTCTACTTCACTTGTAATAAGAAACTTCAAATATTTTGATACTTGTTGAAGAGAAATGACAAAGTCATTAGCAGGTTGTCTAGTCAGTTGTTTCAAAGAATAAAGGCCTTGTTCATTCTCTGAGTATCTTTTTGTCATTTCTTTATTTTGATAGATGGAATATTTTTGTTTTTGATTAGTAGGTAATGTCACCTTTAACCTGCTCTTTAGTAAGTTCAGACCATTCTGTTTTTCATCAGAATAACCAGAATTAATGGAAATAAATCCATTTATCTTCACAACTGGCTTCATAAATCTAAGATATCTTTCAGAATAGATAAAAACAAAAATTATCAAAAGACTGGAAACTTATCTTTTAACACATGAGGTTTTGATTCTTAATAATGACATTACTGATTACAGAGACTCCTGGAGTGTAAAAATAGTTTGCCAATATCCAACCAATGATGCATTTCACACTTCAGAAGTTATTGAGAAATGAAATCATTTCATACACATTTTAAGTGTGAGTTGTTCTACTACAGGCCAGTAAACACGAGCATCAAACTCTTGTAAAATTGCATGTAATCTCACATCATTAACTGTTACTTGTTAACATAACATTATTATAGAATACCCAATACTATATATTTCTCTTGTGGATTTCACTATCAGTAAGAGAGCCCTTGTGACAAAAGCACAACCTAAAGATAGTAATGATCATATCCTATTCTCTATCATTATAGAATACCCAATACTATATTTTCTCTAGTGGATTTCACAATCACTAACAAACCCTTGTGACAAATGCACAGCCTAAAGATAGTAATGATCATATCCTATTCTATATTATTATAGAATACCCAATACTATATTTTCCTCTTGTAGTATTGGTGGGCTTCACTATCACCAAGGAGCCCTTGTGACAAAAGGACAACATTAAGATACTTACCACCATATCCTATTCTATATAATTATAGAATGTGGAGGTGCAGTGGCCCAGTGGTTACGGCAGTGGACTTGCAGTCATAGGATCGCAGTTTCAATTCCCAGACTGGGCATTGTGAGTGTTTATTGAGTGAAAACACCTAAAGCTCTATGAGGCTCTGACAATGGGTGGGGTGGCGAACCCTGCTGTACTCTTTCACCACAACTTGCTCTCACACTTTCTTCATGTTTCTGTTGTACTTGTATTTCAAAGGGCCAGCTTTGTCACACTCTGTGTCATTGCTGAATCTCCCCAAGAACTACACTAAAGGTACATGTGTCTGTGGAGTGCTCAGTCACTTGCACATTAATTTCATGTGCAGGCTGTTCCATTGATCGGATCAACTGAAACTCTTGTTGTTGTAACAGACAGAGTGCCACAATGAATTATAGAATACCCAATACTATGTCTTTTTCTCATATATATATATATATATATATATATATATATATATATACATATACATAAATATATGATATATCATTGCATAGTGCCAAAAATCCTAGTATCGCCATCAAAATACAGGACCAGATACTGCAACGGCTTGGGCTTCAAGGGCTCACAGCTCATCAATATCCATCCAAAATGCCTGAGAGACCTGCATGGTGTGGATGTAATTTCCTTTAAAACAAAACTGGATCTCTTCCTGTCAAGGGTTCCATAAGAGCCTACCTAGCAGCAGGAAACACAGATGTGGGCAGCAGCATCGAACTCCCTCATTGACCAAATGCCACATGTTGGAGGAGGTTTCAAATAATGGTGTTGCTCAGTCAACGGTGGTGCCCCAGCATGACTGCAGCTTTGAAACTGAAACATTTTAAAGAATTAAAGAAAAAAAAAATATATATATATATATATCATCATCATCATCATCATCATCACTTAACGTCCGCTTTCCATGTTAGCATGGGTTGGACGATTTGATTTAGGTCTGGCAAACCAGATGGCTGCACCAGGCTCCAATCTGATCTGACAGAGTTTCTACAGCTGGATGCCCTTCCTAATGTCAACCACTCTGAGAGTGTAGTGAGTGCTTTTATTAGCCACTGGCACGAGGGCCAGTCAGGCAGTAGTGGCAACAGGAGCCAGTCCAGTAGCACTGTCAGCGACCTCACCTGAATATTTTTTCATGTGCCACCAGCACAAGTACTAGTAGGTGATGCAGGTGACGATCACACTCAAATGGTGTTTTTAACATGCCATCGGCTCAGAGGCCAGCTTGTTGCTCTGGCCCTGATCTCACTCATATGGTTCTCTTAGCGCTCCACTAGCACGGATGCCAGTCATCGAATTTGATTGCCTCAACAAGTCTTTGCAAGCAGAGTTTTGTGTCCAATGAAGGAAAGGCACATGTAAGTGGACTGGTTACACCCCTGGCATAGGCCACAATGTTATGGTCTCACTTGCGCTTGCCATATATATATATATATATATATATATGCATCGGGCCTCATGGAGGCAAAAGGGTTGAGTTCCTTTTGAATGTTGGGCCTCACAGAGGCAAAGACTGAGACTGTTGGCATTATGTTGTGCTTCAGAAGAAGACCCATCAAGCTGAGGAAAATAACAGTCATGGCAGATACCGGTGTCATGCAAATGGTACCCATGCCAGTGGCACATAAAAGCAACTATTAAACTTTCAGAGTGGTTGCTATTAAGAAGGGCATCCAGCCGTAGAAAACCAGACTAAATCAGACTGGAGTCTGGTGCAGACTTCCAGTTTACCAGCCCTGGTCAAACTGTCCAACCCATGCCAGCATGGGCAACAGACGTTAAATGATGATGCTAATATATATATATATATATATATATATGGGCCCAGGCTTGTTCATGTTTTCCATGTTGGATTTAAGCCCATATCTAACCTTGTATTGAAATCTTCTATGTTCACCATGCCAAGTATTACCCATTAAGATGTTATATCTGGTTCAGCAGGCTGTTGCAGGATGAGTAGGTATGTGGCAGGCAGAAGTAAAATGGCCAGAGCAGGCGGTAGAGTTTTGTTGATGGAGCAGAGCTTTTGCCGCCATCGACGATGTGTTCAATGGTGCAGCGAAGTGAGGCTGAAGTAATAAATTTTATTTTTTGCCGTAACTTTTTCATTATTGATCCAATTTCAATGAAATTTGAGATGTAGATCAAGTTTGTGGTGAGGGTGATGCATAAGGTGTTTATTTAATTCAAGAGGGCTTGAAGAGGACACAAATGTAAATAAGCATTTCCTTAAAGACTATTCTGTCGTTTTTGTTGAAATTTTACATGTGAAAAAATGCAAAAACTGCAAGAACAAATAACATCATTATGGGAATTTCCATTCAGACACCCAACTGAGCTCACAAAAATCGATACCAACTGAGCATTATTGAATAGCCTTATTTGAACTTCAGGGCGTGTGATCTACTGGTGTGCTAAAAATCATTAAAATCAGTTGGACGGCGTGGGAGGAGTTAGAGTAACCCCAAACACACATACATAGACAGACACCATTACACACTTATATATATATAGATATAAGCAGTCATTCATTCATTTGTTTATTCATACGTACAGAAACAACCTCTAAAAGACAAATATATATAAATGCACTCAAAACTATTGAATTGATGTAAAATAGTCCTAAGTATGACTTTGATTAGTTCAAATATAATTTGACAGTAACATTAAAACTATAATGAAGCTGGGGACATTTACCTGTGTATATGTGCCTGTCTATTTAAGTGTGTGTATATGTGTTTGTATGAGTGTGTGTGTGTGTGTGTGATCTTAGGTGTATATCTGTGCAGCCATGTATAAATGTTTCTGTGACTGTATCTGTGTGATTTGTTGTTGTTCTTGGTTTATTTTATTTGTTTATTTTATTTATTTTGTTTATTTATTTATTTATTTATTTATTTTCTCTATGATAAACTCATCAATAGCAAAACTTGTTAAACTAATTTATCATTTGAACACAAATCATCTTAAACTATCAGAAACAAGCTATTAGAAAATATGTTTTTCAATTGTCTTGTGTGTTTTGTAATCATCATCATCATCATCATCATCATCATCATTATCATCATAATTATTATTATTGTTATTGTTATTGCTGTAGTTGTTCTCATTATTATTATCATTATCATTGTTGTAATTATTATCAGTATTATTATTATTATTATTATTATTATTATTATTATTATTATCATTATCATTTTATTATTATTATTATTATTATTATTATTATTATTATTATCAGTATTATCATTATCATTATTATTATATTATTATTATTATTATTATTATTATTATTATTATCATTATCATTATTATTATTATTATTATTATTATATTATTATTATTATATTATCATTATCATTATTATTATTATTATTATTATTATTATTATTATTATTATTATTATTATTATTATTATTATTGCTGCTGCTGCTGCTAATATTATTATTGCTCTTATTACTATCATTATTTTTATATTTTTTTTATTTATTGTTGTTTAGTGTAATGTTTATTGTGGTGTTTGTTTTATTTTTGGTTTTTTGTTATTGTTGTGTGTTTTGCAATGATGTTCTTTTATTATTATTTTTTTTTGTCTACCTAGGTTTTGTTTTCTTCTTTATCTTTTTTACCTTTTATTTTCTTTTTTATAAGTGTTGTTGCCGCTATTTGAACTGTGTGTTTATATTGTTCTTTAGAGTGTAGTATTCATGTTTGTGTGTGCGTGTGTGTGTGTGTTTTGGTTCATTATTTCATTGTTGTTCTTATGTTATTGTATGATGTTTTTAAGTAGTCTGAAAAATAAATAAATAAATAAATAAATAATGGTCAAAAATATTTTTAAAGAAAACAATGAAAAGAAACTGAAAGAAAACAAAACAAATAGAAAAGTAAGGTAAAAAGGAAACAGAAATATATATGTGTGTGTGTGTGTATATGAGTGTGTGTATATATGTGTAAATATATATATGTATATATATATATACACACACATATATATACACATATATATATATGTATATATATGTACATATATACACACACATATATACATATACATATATATATATATATATATATATATATATATATAAATTAAAACAATAAATTAAACATTGACGAGACAAACAGTATATTTTGATAATCAAGCTGTAATTAATGAGAGTTTTGCTAAGAGCATCTTTTGACATAGTGTCATTAATTGTTAAAAGTTATATAAAAGTAGAAAAACAGAAAAAGAAAAAAAGTGAAGTGGGGGCGGGGTGGATGGAAAGAGAAGCAAATAGAATAAGAGAAGAGACAGGTTGATGTGATTAAGATGATGATGATGATGATGATTTAGGCTAGGAAATATAAGAAAGGATACAGAAATCTGAGGAAAAGTAAAAAGACAAACATTTTGAAGAGGTAAAGGAGAGGATACGTGAATATCTGCTATAGATATCAGTATCATTACAAGCAACTACTACTACTATTACTACTACTACTGCCAGTAATAATAACAATCATTTTTTTGTTATTAGTCTCAAGGGTCATTTAATGATAATAATAATTATTATTTGTAATTAAGGTGGCAAGCTGACAGAAACATTAGCGTGACATACAAAATGATAAGTGGTATTTCGTCAAATTCCACTGAGGTCGACTTTACCTTTCGTCCTTTTGGGGAGTCGATAAAATAATTACCAGTGGAGCACTGAGGCTGATGTAATTGACTATCCCCTCCCCAGAATCTTAGGCCTTCTGCCTATAATAGAAAGGATTATTTGTAATTAAGGTAGCAAGCTGACAGAGTCGTTAGCAGGCCAGACAAAATGATTAGTGTCATTTCGTCTATCTTTACATTCTGAGTTCAAATTCTGCCAAGGTCGACTTTGCCTTACATTCTTTCAGGGTCGATAAATTAGGTATCAGTCAAACAGTGGGGTTGATGTAATTGACTAACCCCATTCCCACCAAAATTTCAGGCCTTGTGTCTATAGCAATGACCATTGTAAGTAAGGCACAAAAACAATAGATTTGATGGGAGGGGCTTAGCTAATATCAGAGATGCCTATAATTGAATGATGCTTTTTTTCATTGACCCCTTGGAAGGAGGAAAGAAGCAAAGTTGATGTCAGTGGGATTTGAACTGCCAAAAAAAAACAAAAAATATTGCACAGCATTTTGTCTGACAGAGGTTTCTGACAACCAAATGCTCTTAATCTTCCTCCTCATTATCATTTACCATCCATCTTCCAGGCTGGAATAAGTTAGACAGCTTATCAGGATTCAGCAAGCCAGAGGACTGCTTTAAGCTCAAGTGTCTGCTTCGGTATGGTCTCTATGACTGGATGCCCTCCTTAATGCCAACCACTTGACAGTGTGTACTGGGTACAATTTTTTTTACCAGTGAAGCCCCCCACCAAGTAGCGAGCAAGACAATAAAAATGACACCATGGCTGAGTAGGATTGGAGTAGAGAGGAGATGGTGTGGTTATGTTGCTGACTTTGATCAGGCATTTTCTACTATTACTATAGCCTTGCACTGACCAATGTTATGTGGATGAAATTGGCTGATGGAAGTCTGTGATGTGTGCATATATATATATATATATATATATATATATATATTTATATATATCTGTAATATAATTTGTGACAATTATTCGGTTGCCATAATAAGACTCTGAGTTTTGGATGTTGGGGAGGAAACCTCTGGCATCTCATCAGTTATAGAGGCAATCGAAAAATGCTATGAAAATAACTGTTAAACAAAGGGAAATTACTATGTAATTGACTGTTTTTAAGACAATAGAGCTATTAGAATAACTGTTAAATAAGGGGAAAAAAGCAGAGGGGAGAAAGTAAAAAAGTAATGTAAAAATGCTCATAGAAATCGAGGATATACGCAGGTACATACATACACATGCATGGATGCATACACACACACACACAAATATATATATATATATATACACATACACACACACACACATATATATATATATATATATATATAGATAGATAGATAGATAGATAGATAGATAGATAGATAGATAGATAGATAGATAGATAGATAGATAGTTATTGAAGCATGAATATGAAAATGTGTACCCCGTGTACATCAGAAAACTATTTGTTCACATGTAAATATATTTATATTTGTATATGAGTATATTTGTGTATATTCTTACATATATGTGTGTGTTGAGCATATATATATAATATATATAATATATATATATATATATATATATATAAGATAATAAATTTTATCTTTTCTTATATATATGAGGGTGAGTCAAAAAGTGATGCCATTTTTTAGGACAGGTATATTATCAACACTGGAACATGTATCATACATCAAAATGAAGCTGGTCCTCTGTGGATCACATCCCTACTTCTCAACAGAGTCACCATTTCTCTCAATAGCAATGTTCCACCTTTGAATGAGAACATGTATACGTCCCCCATAAAATTCTGCTGACTGTTCGTTGAGCCGCTTCTTCACTACAGTTTCCAGCTTCTTTCTTCCAATTATTTCATCATTTTAAACAATTAATCCCTACACATTTTTTCTCTCCCCATTTTAACACCTCTCAATCCATTCTGTCAAAGAGCATAGGCTTGAAACGTCAAAGATTTTCCTATTCTTCCAGTGCATCAAACTAATACACTGGCTGCTGGTTTCCTCACCCATCTTTGTCTTTTGTTTTCTGTAAATTTGAACTACATATATTCATGCATTATATATATATATATATATACATAATTAATATAGGATAAAATTTCTTTTGGGAAAAAAATTTTATCAATGGCCAGCATATCAAAAAATGCCTTTAAAGGTAAAATTTATACATAATTTACAAGATAAGGGCAGAAGAAAAATTCTAATGCCAAATTTGCCGAAACAAAAAATTGTCGATAACCATTATAATTTATGCACCTCGAAACAAACCGATAGAAATCTCTAAAAAATTCGTTATTACCATATTGGTCCAATTTCGGGGTTAATTCATAAGAAATTTTCCCCTCTTCAGCAGCAAATATGCGAGATATAAATGAAATAATTACTCATACCCAATATATATATATAGAGAGACAGATAGACAGACAGACAGAGACAGAGAGAGACTCACACACATACACTCAAATGTGTGTGTGTGTGTATATTTGTATTAGTGTTTGGCCTCCTACTACTGTTTGGCAACAAGTATTGTTTGTTTACATCCTTGTATATTAGCAGTTAAGTAAAACAGGCCATAAGAATAAATGCTAGACTTAAATAAAGTACTGGTTTGATGAGTTTGACTTTCCCAAAGTGCCACGCAGTGGGACTGAACCCAGAACCATGTGGTTGCCCGTATGTTATATATCCGGGCAGGTACATATTAATGTCTGTTTTTCTTTCTCTCTGTATGTGTGTGAGGGCATAAATGATGGTGGAGGGGATTGCAGTTACTGTTGTTACCTTATCAGTATTCATAAGATCAATAGGAAAAGTCCTTGAGGCAAGGCTCGATTAAGACCCATAGAGGCCCAAAAGGTTTTGGTGCCCTCAAGTATATGTAAATGGTTCAAAATATAAAGAAAAATAATTCAAAATGTAAACAATGACAAACCATAAAGTAAATGTTTATTTTTCAAAATGACAAAACTAACAATAAGATGGAAAATAATGTTAATTTTTTTTTTGTATGCTTCAAAATTTTCATCACTCAAAACTGTGATCTGGTCACTGACGAAAAATGCAACCCTACTTTTTGTCAGTAAACAATTTATAGTTTGAGGTGATGAAAACTTTAATACCATATTACAAGTAAATGTTGGTAGATGGAAACTGAAAGAAGCCTGTCGTATATATGTGTATATATGTGTATATATGTGTGTGTATACATATGTTTGTGTGTCTGTGTTTGTCCCCCCAACATCGCTTGACAACAGATGCTGGTGTGTTTACGTCACCTTAACTTAGCGGTTCAGCAAAAGAGACTGATAGAATAAGTACTAGGCTTACAAAGAATAAGTCCTGGGGTCGATTTGCTCAACTAAAGACGGTGCTCCACAATGGCCACAGTCAAATGACTGAAACAAGTAAAAGAGTAAAAGAGTAAAAGAGAGAGTAACCCAGAGAGGATTTCTTAGGATTGTTGGAAACAAGCTGTTTAGAGCCTTTGGCACAATAAAAATTGTACTCAGTCCTTGTTTTAGAGTGTTTAGTGATAGGAAGGGTTTATAGCTATGGATATTGTGTTGAATAAAAGGAGGAATAAATGGATGTTGCACTGTATAGAGAGGACTGTTTAGCTTTTGTTGGAAATGACCTGTCTTGTGGAAGAGAAGGAAGAGGTTAATATTCTGTGTTGCTGTGTGTACGAGTCAGATTATGAAGGACCAAATGGTGTGAAATGTCATAAGAGAATCGTCCAACCCTGACAGCAGGAGAAGCCCCTTTATGAAACGATGATGATAATGATGATGATGATGATTCATAGACACATGCTCTCTCTCACTCTCTCTCTCTCTCTCTCTCTTGCACACACACACACAAATACACGCACTCACATGCTCAGGCAGACACACATACTTGCACGCAATCTTAAAGTTGGGAAAAAGATTTTGCAAACGAAAAAAAAAAAACAGAAAAGAAACCTATTTAATACAGACAAGAAGGAAAAAAATATAAGAAAAATTCAATGGAAAACAGTTGCACAAAAATAAAGAAAACCTGAAAAATATTTAAAACAATAACAAAAACCAAAAAAAAAAAAAAACCAAAAAACCCTAAAGACTTTCTGCAGTGAGAACAAATGATGAAATGGTGTCATTATACAAACTTCAGTGAAAAACAAAGATGAAAGAAGGAGACGGAACACAAATGAGACTAAGACAAGGCGAGACTTATCCTCGTCAACATTAAAATAGCAAGATGACGATGAAGACAACAACCAACCAATGGCAGACAATTAATTAAAGACCACAATAACAAATACACAAACAAGAAAACTACATTACTCTCTTTTCAAAATAAACAATGTCAAACAACAACACCTACAACAACAACAACAACAATAACAATGGCAGCAGCAACTTATTTATTTAAAATTAACCAAAAAAAAAACCCCCAAAAAACAAAAATTAATTATACTATTCTTACTTTCTGTTTTTAATTATCTGTTTTGTTTATTTTGTTTGCCATCAATTAATTCTTTTAAACAATATCTTTTTTTGTTGTATATTTTTTTTTCTTGTTTGTTTGCGACATCCCTGCTGTTTCATTATGCTTTATATTTTACCTGATCTTGTTGTTGTTGTTGTTGTTGTTGTTGCTCTCGCTGATGAGAATGATAACAGTAATAATGGTAATGATGATGATGATCATAATAATAATAATAATAATAATAATGCTGATGATGGGGATGGTGGTGGCAATTTTGTATTTGTATTTACATCATTTTAAAATTCTATATATTTACTTTTCTTTCATTTTCCTTTTCCATTTTATTGTTAATTTGTTGTTCTTAGTTTATTTTATTTTATCCGATTTGTTGTTGTTGTTGTTGTTGTTCGAGTGGTGGGAGGTAGTCGTAGTTTAAACTTCTCCAGTGTTTCAGTTCAACTCTTCCCTTACCCCCACCCCCACCCCACCCCACCCCCGCTCCACTTCTCATACTTCCTCCAGCCTTCTGACTAATCTCTTGTTCGTTAAATTTTCTCAGACATGCATTTAAAAAGAACAACTTACCCTTACTTACATGCATGCACAGATACTTACTTGCATCGATGCACGTACACACAACATGTGCACACAACACATACACACAACACGTACACACGTGTATATAAACAATAGCAGTAAACAATAGAACAGAAAAATCATTAACTTTGATGTTTTTTAACAGCAAGGAGACTGACAATTGTTGGTTCTTTTTCTTCTTGTTGAGCATTTTTACCATTATTATTATTATTATTATTATCATTGTTTTTACTATTATTATAGTTGTTGTTATGTTCTCAGTGGTTTCATGCAAGTTTCTACTGCACCATCAGGTGCACCTCCGCATTCTTCAGCTATGTGCTGCATTGTCTTTTGGGAATGTAGAACTTTGTGTTCTACAACAATTTGTCTTTGAGTATGTGGTTTGTTTTAATTATTTTCTCTTTGTCTTCTAGATGTATGATGGTATGGTTATTTTTTCCATTTAGATGTAGCACGGTTTTGGAACCTGTTTGTTTGTACAGAGTGTCTCCAATATCCAAGAGTGCTGTCTAACAACAAATACATTTCAGTAGTCATTACATGCCTTCCAGCCATGTGGGCAAGGGTTCAATCTCGCTGTACAGCATCTTGGGCAAGTGTCTTTGACTTTAGCCCCCCAGGCCAATCAAAGCCTCGTGAGTGGATTTGGTAGATGAGTATGTTTGTTTGTGTGTAGCCTTGTTTTGATCTCATGTGTTGATTGTAAAACAAGCTTTGCCATCATAGAGGTGATTTTGTGTGGCTTCAAGGAAATATTACCTTGCTTGGTAGCAGGTGAGGGTTAGCAACAGGAAGGGCATCCAGCCATAGAAAATTTGCCTCAAAAATTTCTTCTTGACCTATGCAAACTTGGAAAAGTGGACATTAAATGATGGTGACAATGGCAAGGAGGTAGATGGAAACTGAAAGAAACCTGCTGCATTTACTTGAGTGTATGTGTATTTGTGGAGGCACAATGGACCAGTGGTTAGGGCAGCGGACTCGTGGTCGGAGGATTGTGGTTTTGATTCCCAGTCAATGTAATAAACCATCTCCCTATTCCCAAATTTCAGGCCTTGTGCCAATAATAGAATGTATTATTATTATTATTATTATTATTATTATTATTATTATTATTATTATTATTATATTATTATTATTGCCTTTGCACAGCTTCTAACGCTGGAGATGTATTACAGTGTCAGCTGTTCACTACCAGTGAACTAAGGCAACACCTTATTTTTTTAGCACCTTCTGGAGTATTCGAGCGGTTCCAAGCAGTGCTGTTTTCTACAAGTGCTCCACCCTTATTGCAGCCCCTATTTGTTCCACATACTTTGGGCAAGTGTCTTCTAGTATAGCCTTTGGTTGACCAATGCCTTGGAAGAGAATTCAGTTGATGGAAATTGTGTGGAAATGTATGTGTTTGTCCCCCACTCTAACCTTAACAACCAGTGTTGGTTTGTTTACATCCATGTAAACTAACAGTTCAGCAAAAAAGACTGATAGGATTTGTACCAGACTCAAAAAAAAAGAAAAATAAACAAAAGGCACTGGGGTTGATTTGTTTGACAAAAGTGGTGCACCAGCATGGCCATAGCTCACTGTGTGTAACAAGTAAAAGATAAAAAAAATTATCCTTTCTAATATAGGTACAAGGCCTGAAATTTGCAGGGATTACATAAACTCCAGTACTATACTGGTATTTGTTTCATCAACCCTGAAAGGATGAAAGGCAAAGTTGGCCTTGGCAGAATTTGAACTCAGAACGTGAAGACTGATGAAATACCACTAAGCCTTTTTCCTGGCATGCTAATGATTCTGCCATCTCACCACCTTAATTATGTTGAGTCATTTCATCTGTACCTGTCTGCTTTCAGTGGTTGACAGTGGTGGCAGTGTGGTCGGGGTAGTGGTGATAAAAAAATAACAACAATATTAAAATTCGTTGGTCCTGACATAGACACAAGGCCAGGAAATCAGTAATGAGACAGAAGCAATCAATTAAACCCTATTCATCTAATCTGTTACTATACTACTTCATTTTTATTGACTCCCAGCAGAATGACAGACAATCCTTGCTTCAACCAGGTTTGAACTCAGTGTGTAAAGATCCACAACAAATACCACTAAGAAACATTTTTTTCCCTGATGCTTTAAGGATGTCGGCAATCTGTTGCTACAATAATAATAGTAATAATAATAATAATAATGTTGATAATAATAATAATGATAATGTTGATAGAAAAATTATCAAAAGATGACTTCTGACCTGGTTAATTATCTTTCAGTGCGATTAAACATGAATGAACATGATTTAACCCAATTTCACATGATGACAGAGAACACAAGTGTGTTGGTTAGCAAATACAAAGTATACAGCTTTTCTCAGCACCTTTGGCTGCAAACTTTAGCTCCAGCAAACATGAGCATTGAATCATAGGAACTTAGCTTACTCTTATCAATCAATCGATGTTGATCATGGAGAGTGGGCTGCTGTCCATTCAACTGAGCTGAAACCGAAGCAATGATCAATCACTCATGCACATACTATGTGTATATATGTATATATATGTGTGTGTGTGTGTATGTGTCACACACACACACACATACATGAAAACAGACAGGTGTATATGTGTGTATATATATATATATGTGTGTGTGTGTGTGAAAAGCATCCATACACCTAGGTAGACCTCAACGTTTTTTCATGTGCGTTCCATGAATGTGTGTGTGTTTGTATGTGTGTGTGTATGTGTGTGTGTTTATGTATGGATGTACATATGTATGTCTAATTGTAAAATGAACTCACATCTCTGTAATGTATTTATTTTTGTATATATATATAGAAGTATATATAAGTTTCTCTCTTACTCACTCTTTCCCACTCTCTCTCTCTGTCTCTGTCTGTATGTCTCTCTCTCTCTCTTACTGATTTACAAAGCACATTTATACACACATTCATACACTGACATACACTCACAGAGGTAGACACTACTCTGTGTGTTTGTGTGGGAAGAATGATATATGTGTATATACATGTATATGTGCATGTGTGTGTCTGTCTAATTACATACATTCATATATATATGTATGTATATATATATGTCTAAATATATATATACATACACACACGCATATGTCTAATTACATATATACATATATATATTTATATATATCTAATTACATACACACAGATACACACACACACATACACACACACACACATATATATATATATATCATTACATACATACATATATATATATCTCAAATGTGTATATATGTAAAACGTATATTTGTAAACATTAGTTCAAGTGTAATTGTGTGTATTGCTGAAATAGGAACACACACACGCTCGCATTTGCGCATGCACACACACACTCTCGCACACACGCAGACAGACAAAGAGTCAATATAAAGCTGCTGTTACATTCATCAATAAAGTCGATGGTGTCTTGGTGATTCTTCCCACCTTACTCAATATTGACACAGCACAGCTGGCCTGAATCCATCAACCAATGAAATTGCATCATTATGTTGAGTCATTTCATCTGTACCAGTCTGCCTTCAACGGTTGACACTGGTGGCAGTGTGGTCGGTGTAGTGGCGATGCTCTGCCAGAGGTCACGGTACCAGTGTTGGTCTTAATGGCAGTAGTAGCAGAGTTGGGGATCCTCTTGTGCTTGTTGGTGTAGGTGGGTAGCGGTGGGGGTTAGTAACGTTGATGCTGATTCTAATTTTCTGGTTAATCCCAGATCATCTCTGATCAAGCAAACCTCTGAGCAAATGATTTCTAACAAAACCCCCATGTGATCATATTTTTTATTTTATTTTTTTTGTTTTTCTTCAGACATTGTGTATCTAAGACTAATCTATCCAATATCGTCAT
>NC_043013.1:34668856-34686356 GCF_006345805.1 Octopus sinensis | reverse complement strand
AGTCGCGTCTTGTCCCTACATTTGAAAAACAGGGGACAACTGATGAAGGGAATGTTCTTTATACTGTCTGTCTCGTTTCTCATTTTGTTCATTGTTTTTGACATCCTGTACCCATATATGCATGTATATATACATGTATATGTAAGTATGTACATATATATATATATATATATATATATATATATATATATATATATATATATATAAAACATTATTGGTGAATTGAAGAAATGGAGCTGAACGCAGATTGAACAGAAATCGTATTATTTCATTCTACACGTGTTTCGAAAGGCACAAATTACCAAAATCCGATTGAATCACTGCTGTGATTTTTGCTACTAAGGTATCGGTTAAACTTTTGATTAATCTACTACAAGATTATTCATCTTTCTATTTCACATAATATATATATATATATATATATATATATATATATATATTTATTTATATATATATATATATATATATATATATATATACATATATATATACATATATATATACATATATATATATATATATGTATATATATATATATATATATATATATATATATATATTATATATATATATATATATAAAATATTTGTTGTCACTGACTGGGGCAGTTTATTTTTGGCATTATTACACTCCTGAAAAAGGCAATGAGCTGGCAGAATGGTAAGCACACTGGATGAAATGCTTAGCAGTATTTCACCCATTGCTCCATTCTGAGTTCAAATAATGAGAAATCTTGACAATACATGATAGTTGAGCACTTATCTATGAGTGTTGTACTCCTTGCTGTTTTGCCTGTTGAGATTAGTTTGCATCATTTTGTCCCATTTCTTCACTAAACTGTCACCCAGCATGTACTGGGTGCTTTGTCTGTGGCACCAACACTAGTGAGATTATGCTGCAGCTTGTAAGAAACATGAAAATTCTTTTTAAATGAGTGGGGCTTTAGTGAAGAAGGAGATGGTTTTTTTCCATACCAGGGGAGGTTTCTTGTTGTAAAGGAGAAATATGACTTCTAGCACAATAAAAGAGAGGGTGGGAAATGATGTAGGTGGGACTGGAATGAGATAAAAATGAGGATGAGGTGTCAGGGAAGACCCTTAATGTACAAGATGAATACAAGTAACTGGAAACAGGAGAACTGGGTGTGAGTGTGGATATAGACTGCAAGAGTGTATTAGAAAGTGAGAGATGGTTAGAAATGGGGAATGACTGAAAGGGGTCAATTTAATGAATAAGTGTTAAAGGAGGATTAGTAATGAAGGTGGGGGAGAGTAGGTAAACCTGTAGAAATAGGAGTGTATGTAGTATATAGTAAGGGGTGGGAGTGACTAATGATATATTAATCCTATTCTGTGGGTGGTAAGGGAAAGTAGATAATTGAGAGTGCAGAAAAGAAAGGTAAAGAACAGCAGAATAACAATAGCGATGCAGTAGACAGGAGAGAAATGAAAGAAGATGGAAAAACAAAAATTATAGATTAACAGTCAGACGGTAGGTGGTTGTGTAGGTTAAAAGAGTGTGGGGATAGAAGCAGGTATAATGAATGGGAAGAGTGGGAGGTGTACGGGGGTAGAGAAAGAGAGATAATTTAGTGGCTCTGGAGAGTGATTAATGTAAAAAAAAAAGGTGGAAAGGACAGCGTTCAAGATTAAGATGGATATTAAGTGAAATGGCTTCAGGTAGTGAGAAAGATAAGTAGTATCAGGGGAAAAGCTGGCAAAGTATGCAAATCTGGTGACATATAATAATAGCAGTATTTTAGAGAGATGATTGTGGGTGGGGACATATTCTGGTGGAGACTGGGCAAGGGGCCCAATTGACCATATATGGAAAACATACATACGCATATATGTGCGAATGAAAATACATATATGTATGTATGAATATATATATATATGTGTGTGTGTATATATGTATATATATAGTCATATATATGCATGTGTGTATATATGTATGAATATACATATATGTATGTATGAATATATATATCCATATATATACATATATACATATCCATATATACATATGCATATATGTATATAAATATATGCAATATATGTGTCTATATATATGTGTGTATACATATGTGCATGTGTCATCTTCATCATTTAACGTCTGTCTTCTAATTTGGCATGGGTTAGATGGTTTGACAGGAACTGGCAAACCAGAAGACTGTACCAAAATCAGCTGTCAATTTTGGCATGGTTTCTATGGCTGGATTCCCTTCCTAATGCCAACCACTTTACAGGATGGACTGGGGACATTTTACTTGGCACTAGCTACAGAAAGGTCATTGAACAGCTTACCAAACATGGCCTCTCAGCTGAGTGAGGAGGAAGAAGTACTGAAGAAGTACAGATATATATGTATATATTTATTTTTTTATCGCCCACACATGGCTAAGCATAGAGAAAACAAACAAGGACAGACAAAGGGATTAAGTCGATTACATTGACCCCAGTGCGTAACTTGTACTTATTTAATCAACCCCGAAAGAACAAAAGGCAAAGTCAACCTTGGCGGAATTTGAACTCAGAATGTAACTGCAGATGAAATACTGCTAAGCATTTTACCCAGTGTGCTAATGATTTTGCCAGCTCACCACCCTATTCTTTACATACATATAGGTCTGGCTGTGAGGTAAGGAGCTTGCTTCCTCCCCACATGGTTCAGGGTTCAGTTGCATTGCATGGCACCTTCTACTATAGCTTCAGGTCAGCCAAAGCCTTGTGAGTGGATTTGGTAGATGGAAACTGAAAGAAGCCCATTGTATATAAACATATGCATATATATCTATGCATGTCTGTCTTTCTGTCTGTGTTTGTCTTCCTACCATCGCTTGACAACCAATGTCAGTATGTTTACGTCCATGTAACTTAGCAGTTTGGCAAAAGAGACCAATATGCACAGGAGTAGCTGTGTGGTAAGTAGCTTGCTTAACAGCTACATGGTTCCAGGTTCAGTTCCACTGCATGGCATCTTGGGCAAGTGTCTTCTACCATAGCCTCGGGCTGACCGAAGCCTTGTGAGTGGATTTGGTAGATGGAAACTGAAAGTAGCCTGTCGTATATATGTATATATATGTATGTGTGTAAGTTTGTGTGTCTGTGTTTGTCTCCCTAGCATTGCTTGACAACCGATGCTTGTGTGTTTATGTCCCAGTAACCTTGCAGTTTGGCAAAAGAGACCAATAGAGTAAGTACTAGGCTTGCAAAGAATAAGACGTAGCACTTAGTTGCTTACAACAATGTGAGTTCCAGTTGATCCAATCAACGGAACAGTGAGCTCGTGAGATTAATACGCAAGTGGCTGAGCACTCTGCAGGCATGCATACCCCTTTTTTTACATATTTCTCAGGGAGATTCAACATGACACAAAGTATGACAAGGCTGGCCCCTTGAAATTCAGGTACTACTCATTTATGCAAGCTGAGTGGACTGGAGCAGTGTGAAATAAAGTCTCTTGCTCAAGGACACAATGTGTCACTGGGAATTGAACTCATGACCTTGTGATCGTGAGCTGAATACCCTATCCACTAAGCCACATACCTTATATGCATACACATGCATATACATATACATACATACATATATATATATATACATATATATGACCTCGAACACACAAGTGCAAACAAGGGAGTCAGAGAAAGGCAGAATGCTACTTATATTTGAACACTACTACAGAAATATTCTTTTAAAAAAACTTTTCTTCTAATTTTTCTAAATTTAATTATTTAATCGTTACAGTTGAAAAGGTCTCAAAATGACCGAAACCGGTACTGAAAGATTCACTATAAAATTATCTTAGCATTTTCTATTTTTGACTTGTTTTTTCATACATATATATATATACACATCTATATATATATACATACATACAGACACACACATACACACACACACATATATATACATGCACACACTTACACAACATAATATGTAAAGGAAATAACTTGCTTGGAAACAGGTGAGAATTGGCAACAGGAAAGGCATTCAGCTGTAGGAAGTATGCCTCAGAAAGTTTCACCTGATCCTTGTAAACATGGAAAAATGTGCATTAAAATGATGATGGTGAGGTTGATGATGATACATGTATATCTTATAATATATATATATATATATATATATATACATGTGTGTGTGTGTGTGTGTGTGTGTGTGTGTGTGTGTAGAGATGATAGATAGATAGATAATTAGACAGATAGATAGATAGTTATATAGATAGATAGATAGATAGATAGATAGATAGACAGGTAGATAGATAGATAAATAAATAGACAGGTAGATAGATATAGTTATATTTGTATCAATAGAAAGCATATACACACTTACCTTACAAATATCCACGGTGCATACCAGACATTCATCAACACACCTGCTCACATATGCATGTACACATACACGCAGACACACACACAACACATTTACATACCCTGTACAGCTCAGTCTTTTACACCTTGTAATATCTGGCGGTGCTTGATAACCTTTAATGCAATAAGAGAACTTATAAACCTGATAGGACGACTCACCACCATCAAAACCATCAGCACCACCACCACCACCACCACCACCACCACCACCACCAACAACATCGTCTTTATCAGCATCACCTCTGAGTTGCTGCCTTTGCCATGAAAATCACCATCACCACCACCACCATCATTACCACCACCACCACCACCACCACCACCTCTGAGCTGCCAAATTACAACCACCACTGCCGCCACGATTACCAATCACCCCTACCCCACCATCCCCACCACCACTACTACCACTACTGCTGACGCCACCATCACCATCACCACTACTACTACCATTGTCACCACCACCACCACCAAAAACTACTACCACCACTAACACCACCACTGCTGCTGCCGCCATCACCACCACTACCACCACCACCATCACCACCATTGTCACCACCACCATCACCTCTGAGCTGCTGCCTTTGCTACAAAAACCACCACCACTGCCAACACCATTATCAATCACCACTACCACCACCACCACCACCACCACCACCATTACAACCACCACAATCTACCCTCTGCAAAGGCAGGAATTACAGCAATAATGGTGGATGTCCTGGTAGTGGTGTTATGGTAGTGTTTTCAGGGGCGACTGTTATGGTGGTTGTGTGGGTGGTAGTGCGTGCTGGCTTGTCTGATGGCTGTCAGACCTTTTCAATTTGAAGGTGTGGCAAGAGCAGAAGTAGGGTCAATATGAAGGTAATCATTTACTAGTCTAGGGGTATCATTGTCAGAATTAAATACCATTCCTATCAGGGTGGTGGACAAAATCTTGGTCATCTAGTCTGGATGTTTACCATAATGAATATATTAAAGTATGTGTCCTGTTAGCTGTTATTTATGGCATGTTGCTGACGATGATGATGATGATGATGATGATGACGACGACGACGACAACGATGACGATGACGATGATGATGATGACGATGACGATGATGATGATGATGATGATTGTTATAGTGATGGAATTGCTAGCTGTGACTATTGCTTTCGGTAGCAGTGGCGATGGTGGTGGCGGTGATGGTGGTGGTGGTGGTGGTGGTGGTGGTGGTGGTGGCGGTGGTGGCGGTGATTGTGATAATAGGGGAAAGAATGGTGTCACTGGTGATGGTGGTGGTCATGGCGGAGACATGCGTGACAGTGTGGTGGCGATGACGACAACAACGATGATAATGAACGGTGATGGTTATAACGGTGATGAGGACGATGATAATGATAATGATAATGATGGTGATGGTGATGATGATTGTGGTGATATTGGTAAGTGTAGTGGTAGGGGTGACAGTGTTTGTTGTAGTAGTAGTTGAGGTGATATTGGTGGTTGCTGTCACAGTAGTAGTGATGATAATACCGATGGCAAAACTGCTGGTTGTGAGGCAGGGAGGTTGTTGAGGATGTAGTAGAAGTAGTAGTTAATGATGGTGTGATAGTAGCTGTTGTGGTTGTTTGGGTGGTAGTGTCTGTGGTGGTCATGGTTGCTACTGTCACTGTTGTAGTGGCTGAGATTTTTGTGACATATGTGTTCATAATAGTGACATTTGTAGTGGTAGTGATGGTGGTAGTTTGTGAATGATAGCAGTGGTTGCTGTAGTAGTAGTAGAGGTAGTGGTAGTGGTAGTAGTGGTAGTGCTAGTTCTAGTATTGGTAGTGGTAGTTGTAGTAGTGGTAGTAGTAGTGGTAGTAGTAGTGGTAGTTGTAGTGGTAGTAGTAGCAGCAGCAGCAGCTGCAGCAGCAGCAGCAACAGCAGCAGCAGTAGTAGTAGTAGTAGTAGTAGTAGTAGTAGTAGTAGTAGTTGATGTTGAAATTGGGGTAGGAGTGGTAGGAGTTGCAATTGTTGTTGGGGAGAGAGTACAGACTGTTGCAGAGGTAGAGGCCACAGTTGTTGTAAATGGATCATAGTGAAGGCAAAAATTTGGCATTGTATGTGTGGAAGAAAGCAGTGTATGTCAAATGTCATGGTTTCTGGGTCTGAGTTTGCTGGATAGGGTAATTATGGTGGCGTATGAAAGGTATATCAATAGTAAGACGATGAGGTGTAGGTTAAACCTCCTCACACACACACACACACAAATAATGACACACATGTGTGTCTGCATATACATACATGTAAGCATATGTATATAGATATACAAGGATTTAATAAAACTAGTCTATAAATTAAAACTGACGCCATATAAAAGTGACAAGCAAAATCTGTAACAAGGCATTCTTGCTGATAACTTAGTAGTTTCTAAGTGGAAGGAAGGGCAGCAATGCTCTTTGTCTATTTCCTTAACTTCTTGGAGATTTTAGGAAAAATTATACTAATGTGTCCATCTGTTTTAATTTAATTAAATTCTATGTCTTTGTGCAGCTGAGGATTGCTCTGCATTTAAATTGATGTAATAATTGCATTATTCAATTAAAATGGAGTTGCCTGAAACGATCGCACTGCATTACCTCTGGATATCCTTGTTGCTTACTTTGATTCTAATCACCTTATTTTGAAATTTTATGGATAATACCGTACTAAATTCTGGTGCCTCAACATAAGTGCCATATTCATTTGAATCTAAAGTTTTGCTGAATTCATATATATACATACATACATAAATATATATATATATATATATATATATATATATATATATATATTATATACCTCCATATATATATATATATCTTTTTACTCTTTACTCTTTTACTTGTTTCAGTCATTTGACTGCATCCATGCTGGAGCACCGCCTTTAGTAGAGCAAATCGACCTCAAGACTTATTCTTTGTAAGCCCAGTATTTATTCTATCGGTCTCTTTTGCTGAACTGCTAAGTGACGGGGACGTAAACACACCAGCATCGGTTGTCAAGCAATGCTAGTGGGACAAACACACACACATACACATATATATATACACATATATGACAGGCTTCTTTCAGTTTCCGTCTACCAAATCCACTCACAAGGCATTTGTCGGCCCAGGGCTATATCAGAAGACACTTGCCCAAGACGCCACGCAGTAGGACTGAACCCTGAACTATGTGGTTGGTTAGCAAGCTACTTACCACACAACCCTATAAACTGGCCTTCACCAATAATAAATATAGACTGCTCTACTTCTTAGTGTGCTTCTTCTTCAAATATATGTTTTTACAAAAATCACCACCACTGCTGCCACCAACACCATTACCACTAACACCATCACCAAGACCACCACCATGTCCACCACCACCACCACCACAATCTACCCTCTCCTATCACTACCACTACAACCACCACTATGTTCATGACTCTTTCCAAAGCCTCTTAAAATTTCAGGAGGAAGATATCGTCAAGCCAAAATCCTGGCCTGAAATCCTTACAGTAAAGTGGACCCCACTAAAGGCATCAAAGGAACAGTTGGCATTTCAGATTAAATAGAAGATTAAGTTTACCACTCATCATTATTATCCCTCACTTCCCAAAACAATCTTGCCGATTTCATGTGATTATGTTGATTCGTATTAAATGCTCGTCTCTTTAGCTCACCTTTTGGACATATTACCTCATACATGCAAACGAACTACTTTTAAGGTAGTGAGAACTCATTAGGCAACCTCCAGTTTGAATTAAGACCCATTTTAAGCATTTAAAAGATTTTGGCAATCCCATAAAAGATTATGTAATTCAAAATATAAACAATAACAAACAATAAAATAATTTGTTATTTTTCAAAACGAAACAAAACAGTAAGAAGGAAAATAATGTTTATTTTTGCATACTTCCACTTTATTTAATTTTGAAAAGTTTCCTCCAACTTTTTTAAATTCGTCCTATGTCTTCCTGGGTCTTCCCTTTCTATAGTTCCTTCCACAATTAGAGATCGGCACTCAAAATAAGAACTTACTTAGACTGTGGCACCTTGTCCGACCCCTGCCAAATATAAATGAACACACATGCACTCTCTCTCTCTCTCTCTCTCACACACACTATCTCTCTCTCTCACACACACACTATCTCTCTCTCTCTCTCTCACACACACATACACACATTCCCTCTCTCACACACATGCATTCTCTCTCTCTCTCACATACATTCTCTTTCACTCTCTCTCTCTCACACACACACATTCTCTCTCTCTCTCTCTCACTCCCTCACACACACACACACACACACGGTCAAAAGTAATATCATCATAGATATCATTAACAGTAGAGATATAACTGGCACCACCCACTAAAGTACAGAGTGGAGTGCCTCCAAAGTGGTAAGCACCATAGTGCATGAGACGAAGAATGGGATATTTATTATAACAATGATAATATTGATATTTCTGATAACACTATTTTTTGGACTTCCATTTGATATCACAACTGTTGGTGATACCTTGATAAAATGCTGTTGGCGATATTCTTCATAGCACTAATTATTAGTGATATTTTAGATAACACTACTTTTGTATTGCTCTTTGATAGCACCATTGTTGGTGATGTCTTTGATAACCCAACTTTTTGTGATGTCCTTGATATCAACCTATAGTAATGCTATCAAAGATATTACCAAGAGACATTATTATTACAATAATCTGCCATAGTTCATTATGGTGCTTGCTACTCTGTCAGTGTGGAAGATGTCTATCAAGAAACAGGAGTCTTCCTCAATCTACTGCCTTGAAATTAAATAAAAAAAAACAAAAACAATGAAGCAAAAAGCTTCATGGCATTATAGCTAACACTACAAACATAACCTGAATTGTGTGTGTGTGTGTGTGTGTGTGTGTGTGTGAGTGTGTGTGTGTGTGTATGTGTGTGTCTCAAAGGGTGTCAAGGGAATATTTGTCGAAAAAAAAATTCGAGATTTAATTTGGAGTCAAATAAATCATTTTTTTTGTCATTTTCTCATACTTCGCACAGTGTCAACTTGGGATTGTTTGAAATGGAGAACAATGCTAATTTGGGGGGTGAAAAAAACCCCCAAAAAAACAACCCAAAACAAACAAACAAAACTAAATAATAATAATAATAATAATAATAATAATAATAATAATAATAATAGTAATAATGATAATAATAATAATAATGATGGTGAAGAAGAAAACAACAATAATAATAATTATGGTAATAAATACAGACTAGAAGAGAAATTTTTAAAATTAGGACACACGCATTTATGAAATCATAGCACACCAATATAGACACAAACATACACAAACACATACACACACACACGCATATATATATATACATAGGCACACAAACACATAACTACATTATATGAAGGAGACTGATACAGAAATATATAAAAAAACAGAAATGTTGAGACAAAGAACACCCACAAAAACTCAGTCTTTTTCTGTCTCCATCTTGAACACATGTACCGAAGCATGAAGTATTATACCCCCTCCCAAAGACATGTACATATAAACTATATTCTTGAAATATGATAATGAAAAAACGCAAGGCCGGAACATTTATAAAAAGAAAAAGGCAAATGAATTAGAACAATACATACATACATACACACACACACACACACACACACACATATATATATATATATATATATATATATATATACATATATATATATATATATATATATATATATATTATATATATATATATATATATATATATATGCATGTATATGTGTGTGTATATATTCATATATACATATATAAATATATATATACATATGTATATATATATGTATATATATATGTATACATATGTATATATATATTTATATATATGTATATGTATATATTTATATATATATATACACACACTCAGACACATACACACATTCATATATATATATAAATATATATATATATATATATATCATACAATGAAAAATAAGAATAAATATGAAAATATGATAAAACTGCTAAACTAATCTAAATTCTTTTATTTACCATAATTATTATTTTTTTTATATATTTGTTTCTTATTAATCATATAAGGGCTTTTGTTGTTGTTGTTATTGTTGTTGTTGTTGTTGCAGTTGTTAAAGTATGAAATACAATAATGATTAGAACAGTAGAAAGTCAATGAGAAGGAACAATTTCCTACCCTTGTTCTATTTTAACCCAATCCATGTGCTCCTTTCTGCCCTACCCTTTAACCAAGGGGCTCATATCTATGCAGTGAAACATCTCAACTTCCTTAATTATTTTTTTGTCACTCATACCATTAGACACTAATGAGTAAAACAGGAATGGAAAAACAAGAAAAAAATAAGTAAATAAAAATACAAATTCTTCATTTTTTTTTCTTATTATTTTTGTCTTTTTGAGAAGTTTCGCTTTTTAAATTGGCAAATTGTTTAGGAAATGTCATTGTTGATGAAATTAACCCCACCACCAACACCATTACAATCACCACCCCTTAGTACTTAACTGGTATTTATTCTTTCAATTTTTCTATCCCTTAATGATGAAAGGTAAAGTTATACCCGTTGGGATTTGAACATACTACATAAATATTGAAAAACATTTTGCTTTGAGCCTTACATATTCTACCATTTGCCACCCTCAGAGTGGAAAATACAAGACAGAATGTTTTAGCTATGTATGTATGTATGTATGTATGTATGTATGTATGTATGTAGTATGTATGTATGTATGTGAGTCTGTGTGTGTGTGATAAGCACACAAACACGTACATTTTTCAAATTTTCAGTTCAATTTATATGATTATTTTTCTCTTCTAAATAGTTCTTGCTACTTGGCTTCTTCTGTTTTATATGCAAAGAGGCATGTTTGTTTGTGTGTGTGTGTGTGTGCGCATGTGAGTGGGTGTGTATGTGGGGGTGCATGTGTGGGGGTGCGTGTGTGTGGGGGAGGCGTGTGGGGGAGGCGTGTGTGTGTGAGTTTTTGTTTGTGTGAGTGTGTGTGTGTGTGCGTGTGTGTGTGTATGTGCACGCGCATGTGTGTGTATGTGCATGCACGTGTGTGTGCATGTGTGTGTGTGCGTGTGCGTGCATGTTTGTGTATGTGCACATGCGTGTGTGCATGCAAGTGCGTGTATGTGAGTGTGTATGTGTGTGTATATGTGTGCACACATGCATGTGTGTGTGTGTGGCATGCATGCATTTGCTCATACTATCATTTCAGTTACTTTCCACTTTCCTTAGTGTCCCTCTCCTTTCTCTCTTCTGCTCCACCTGACTCATTAGTAATCACCCTCCTTTCCTATTCACTCACATTACCTTAAACCAGTGATTCTCAACCATTTTTTATTACCTACGGACCCCTTGGATTACTGTTTTATTCTGATAGATCCCCATAACGATTTGATGTTTACAAACTAGTTTTATAGATACTTCTTTCAAAATTTCTATGGGTGTAAACACACCCATGCCAGTGACACATAAAAAGCACCCAGCACACTCTGCTAAGTGATTGATGTTAAGAAGGGCATCCAGCCATAGAAACCATGTCACAGTCAGCTCCATGCCAAAATATCCAACTCATGCCAGCATGGAAAGCAGATGTTAAATGATGACGACGACGACGATGATGATGATGTTCATCACACATTCTCTTGTGTATGTTGAACTCTATATAAAACGTCAAAGAAAGAAACATAACTGTGTCCTGCAACAAATACAACTAAATCAAAATTCTTTATGGGCCCTTGATATACTACAGTGGATCTCAAATTTACTATTTTATGAGTGTGGACCCCAAAAATCTTGCATGGACCCGTAAGGATCATACAGACCCTAGTTCAGAACAACTGCTCTAAATAAATATTGATAATGTAGAGCAGTGAAAAGCCATGCTCTTCATCTTGCAGGGTGAGTGCAAGGTGACCTCACTAGTGTTGGTGCCTCATGAAATGTACCTATCACAAAATCTGAACTGCTTGAGGAAAGTATAGAGACATTGTAATGAAAAATTGGGTCCATTTTGTTTTATTGATGACATGACAATCCATCTAGAGCCAGAATTACAATAAAACGCACGCGGTGGTATTAGGAATGCCATCATACAGCAATAGAGACCATACCAATCGAAAACATACAAACACCTGACATAAAACCACAACCCTTCATCAAAAATCATCACACATTGTTAAAGGGATACATTTTCTTTACTTTTGGTTTTTTCCTTTTTTTATTCCCCTTTTGTCTGGTAAGTCATTCAGTGCCCGCACTAATACCAATGGTGCAAAAAAGCATTCAGTATGTACACTGTAAAGGGGCTATAGAAACCATGCTAAAACTGATGTTGAACCTCAAAGCAGCTATGTGGTCCCCCAGATCCTGTCAGATCATTTCCTCTCATGCTAGGCTGGATGTTAAAGTATGATGGTGATAACAATAAGGAAGCAAGACCAGTGGTGGTAATGAAGATGTTGTAGACAAGTAAAAAATTGAGACTGAAAATGTAAGAATATAAATGTATAGCCAAGTGGTTAGAGTATTTGACTCACAATCACAAGGTTGTGAGTTCAATACCTGGTAGAAAATTCTGTCCTTGAGCAAGACACTTTATTTCATGCACCTTCAGTCATCTCAGCTGGCAGAAATGAATAGTACCTGTATTTCAAAGAACCAGCTTTGTGGTATTCTGTGTCATGCTGAATCTTCCTAAGAACTACGTTAAGGGTACCCATGTCTGTGGAGTGCTCAGCTACCTACACTTTAATTTCAGAAGTAGGCTGTTCCTTGGAACAATTCAACTGCAACCCTCATCGTCATAAGTGATGGGGTGCAAGTCATTGCACTCTGCAGATCCTGGAGTATGTGGAACCAGTGTATAAAACCAAACTGTATGGAAGGTATCACTTGTGATCTGAAGAGCATTAAAAGCAAAAGATATACGACTTGCTACTAATTTGAGTGTCCTAGAGATGTTCCATGAATTGCTAAGCTGAATGATGGCCAGTTTGTCCAATATAAAGACCATTGCAGAGGGGGCATCTGAGTCAATAACTAACCCTGTTGGAAGTACAAACACACACACACACAAAGGCACACACTTCTATGTTTATATATATATACACGTGTATATATGTGTGTATATGTATATATACATGGATAGGATAGGATATATGTGTGTATATATATATATATATGTATGTACATGTGTGTATTTAATACACAGGAATGCAACTATACAGCAAAAAATGTTGATTAGCAGAGCTACATGTTTTAAGATAACACCTGAAAAAAAGAAACATTGAAATTTGATAATGAACTGCTACTACTACTACTACCACCACCACCACCACCACCACCACCACCACCACCACCACTCCTAGTAATGATGATGATAATAATAATAATAATAATAATAATAATAATAATAATAATAATAATAATAATAATAATAATAATAATAACAGCAACAACAACAGCATTCCTTTGAATAGAATTAAAGAAAAATTCAGAAAATAATGCATAGTAGATGAAACTTACCATTCCAATAATCAGATCACAGGAAATCAGTATGGAGAAACATGTATAAAAAAAATGAAAAGGAAAAGAAAGAAAAAACGAAGCAAATCTTTGATATGACATGATGTAAATATATTTAATATCATGATTTGTCGTTATATCTTTATATATTAATGTTGATTAAATTTGGAGATGGTTATAAGAATCAAGCGTCTTGCTATACCTTTGCATTCTATATTTTATAGTGGTGTCTTTCTCACTACTCCACCTTCTTTCTATTCATTATTGTGTGTTTAGGTGGAGGTGCATGGCTTAGTGATTAGGGTGTCAGCACCATGATTGTAAGATTGTGGTTTCGATTCTTGGACCGGGCGACGCGTTGTGTTCTTGAGCAAAATACTTCATTTCACATTGCTCCAGTCCACTCAGCTGGCAAAAATGAGTAATGCTGTGATGGACTGGCGTCCCGTCTAGCTGGGGAACACATACGCCATTGAAACCAGGAAACCGGACCCATGAGCCTGGCTAGGCTTTAAAATGGTGCAAGTGGAGGTGCATGGCTTAGTGGTTAGGGTGTCAGCATCATGATTGTAAGATTGTGGTTTCGATTCCAGGACCGGGTGCTGCGTTCGGTTCTTGAGCAAAACATTTCATTTCACGTTGCTCCAGTCCACTCAGCTCGCAAAAATGAGTAATGCTGTGATGGACTGGTGTCCCGTCCAGCTGGGGAACACATATGCCATTGAAACCAGGAAATCAGGCCCATGAGCCTGGCTAGGCTTTAAAATGGTGCAAGTGGAGGTGCATGGCTTAGTGGTTAGGGTGTCAGCATCATAATCGTAAGATTGTGGTTTCGATTCCTGGACCGAGCAACACGTTGTGTTCTTGAGCAAAACATTTCCTTTCACGTTGCTCCAGTCCACTCAGCTGGCAAAAATGAGTTACGCTGTGATGGACTGGCGTCCCATCCAGCTGGGGAACACATACGCCATAGAAAATGGGAAACTGGGCCCATGAGCCTGGCTAGGCTTTAAAAGGGCACATTTATTTATTTTTATATTGTGTTGTGACTGTTTATCTCTAGATGGGATTTTATTGAGTGGTCCTATTATGAAGGACATGCCAGCCTTGGCCGTCCCATCTAATTTCCAAAACTAACATACTGTATGCAAAAGATGTACTTTGATGGAGATGTGACTGCTTTTTCTTGTATGAGGTAGTTAGAGTGTTAATGTAGAGGTTTCCTTTTTGCTCCTTAGCATTTGAAGGGGTCACAGGGGATCAGTGCATTGGACAGGTATTGATAAATAACGATATAGGCACATATATAGCTTAAGTACAGCCATGGCTGTGTGGATAAAAGGTATGCTTTGTAAGCATATGGTTCCAGGTTCAGTTCCACTGCACAGCACCTTGGACTAATGTCATTTACTATAGCTCTGATCCACCAAAGTGTTGTGCTGGAAGTGTATTTTGTAAAGGAAACTGAATGAAACCCATTGTGTGTGTGTGTGTGGGGGGGGGGCTTGTGTAGATGAGAGTGCATGTCTTCATGCGTTGACATTGTGCAATAGTTTTAAAAAAAAACATCACTGTCATAGAAAGCGATGATGTTCATTTGCAATCTTACATGAAAACATGCCTGGTCATGGGAAAATATTACCATGCTTGGAAACGAAACGAGTGAAACTTGGCAACAGAAAGAGTATTTGACCATAGGAAATATGTCCCAACAAACTTTGTCTGATCCATGCAAGCATAAACAAACAGATGTTAAAACTACATTGAAAATAATGATGATTAGGGTTTCCAAGAGATGTTTTTACTAGGGTTTCCTACAGAAAATTTACTAAGGTTCACTAGGTTTTTTTTTTAACTAAGGTTTCCAAGAGAAAGTTTTACTGAAGTTTACTTGGGTCTTTTTTACTAGGATTTCCAGGAGATATTTTGCCAAACAGAAGAAGATTCCTTAGAAGATTCTCCACAATTGAAAATGACTAGGAATTTTGATTTTCTTTTTAGTGGAAAACTTGGCAGATATTTATCAGGCATCTACATTATTTCTTTATTTCCTAGGCCATTCTACTGGTCGAATCTATTTCTTATAAGACCTTCTCATTTCTTGACCAGGATATCTGAAATCTAAACAGTCAGTTAGTTTTAACACCACAAGCAGATCCTTGGCTGGCTTAAGTTGAGAGTCCACTGATGCAAGCTTTTGGGCCAAATCCTTTCTATTTTTTAAATATTTACTTTACTCTGCCATGCTGTTGCTCTAGCATGGTCGGTTACAGTATGATGACTGAAGTAAATATAGGTATTATTGTGTGATTGAGGTGTTTGTTTCACAACCATGTCGTTTGGGGGTCAGTTTGTCTGTGAGACACATTAAGCATCATCGTCTGTTGGATCTCGGCTGATGCATGCCTTGAGAGTGAATTTGGTTGGCAGAAATAGGAAATAGTGCAGAATCCTATTATACATGAATGCGTGTGTATGTGTGTGTATGTGTGTGTGTGTGTGTGTGCGTGTGTGTGCGTATCTACCTGTCTTCTCCCGCAGCCTACAACCTTTTCACCATTTCTTTGTCGGAGTTTTCTTATGATACCAAACACAGTCATTCTAAATAATAAACCATTCTCTTGCCTTTCTCTCCACCACCACCCAAATCCCACCTTTCTTTCACACACGCACACACACACATACACACACATGCACATATACACACATTCATTCCCCTGTAACCCATGTGTTTTATTTATTCGTCTTAATCCGCAGCAACGATCTGTTATTAAGCCATAACTGTTTGCTTTTTTTTTTATTTTTCGCTTGTTTTAGTTCCATTTCTTTTATTTTTCTTATTGACTTAACTACCAGGTCTTGTAGCAGTTGTGCTTCTATAGCAATTCACTATCTCGGACAAGAAGCTCTCATGGCCTTCCCACCAGCCTATTCCTTCCGCCCAAATTCCCTTGGTAAATATAGTAGTACACATTTGTCATTGTCTATTTTTGTAGTTTTTTTCCTTTTGTTTTTGGATCAAGTGAATTCAAAATAGTGTCATTGGTTTCCTTTCTTTCTTTCTTTCTTTCTTTCTTTCTTTCTTTCTTTCTTTCTTTCTTTCTTTCTTTCTTTCTTTCTTTCGTTCTTTCTTTCTTTCTTTCTTTGTCTAGTCTTCTTAATTCCTTTATCTTTCAATTGATTACATTAAAACTATAGCTTATTTTTAGCACAGCTTGTGTATCGATGGCTTCTGTTTTGTTTCTTACTTTTAATTATGTCTTCAGTTGAGTACTAATTTAATACATTTTTTTTTTTGGTTTTCTTTTGTCTTGTTTCCTATTTTTATTTTTCATTTATTTATTTATTTATTCATTTTCCTGATTTTTTTTTTTTTTTTTGCAGTTTGGAAAATACTGCTGTTGTTGATGTTATTTGCTGTTATTATTTCTTTTGTTATAAGAGGAATTATTGTCACTGCTGTTGCTGCTATCATTGTTGCTGTTGCTGTTGTTGTTGTTGTTGTTGTTGTTGTTATTGTTATTGTTGTCGTCTTTGTAGCAGATTCTTTCTCCTGCCTGAAATATCCTAAGTTTTAAAAAAAGAT
>NC_043013.1:34648856-34663856 GCF_006345805.1 Octopus sinensis | reverse complement strand
TACGTATCTACATTATCAAAGTGTTTGTACACATGCACCCATGTACACACATATATATACACATGAATTAAGTTCAATTCTCACCAACTCCTCTCTCAAATTGATTTCTCTTTATTATTGATAGCTTTCATTGATTCATATTTCATATACATTGACATACCTAAAAATATCCATATACAGTTTATAAAAGCATATATGGACATGCACATATATATATATATACAGGGTGGACGCACTTTATATAGCCCCATACTTATATACATACACTCATAAATATATATACATATACATATATATATATATAATATATATATATATATATATATATATATATATATATACAAATGCTTTCACAGCTAAAAGAGTGTTAACTCAATAGTTTATGTTTACGGGGCATTAAAAGATCACATGTGCATCCTTTCTGTTTAGTATTTGATTTAATTGAAGTCTATCGTTTGAACATCAAAACGCTACATGTACAGCAGTCTGATTTTAGAACTTTAAACGATCATATGTACAACAAGATATTACTTGTCCTCACGGCGCACCTACAAAACTTAATTCCATCCCCACCACTTTTTTTTCGTTTCCGTTTTCTTCCTTTTTTTTTTTTTTTTTTTTTTTTTTTTTACTTTTCGCTAATCTGTGACTGGCTAACACTGGATTTCATTGCTCTTTCTTATCAAAAATTTTCGAGATGACAGTGTATCTAACTGCTTATCGTTAGTTCTTTCTTTCTTTCTTTATTAGTATTATCACTTCAAAGAAGATTAAGTTTTTGGATTCGTTTGTGTCATATTCTGAACAACAGCTATTAACTTGCTTTAAGCATTCCCTTAACTTTGACTACTTTTCATTGATTTATTTAAAAAAAACCCAAAAAACCCAAAAAGTTTATTTTTCCTATTGAAATATGTAGCGGATATTTAAGAATTAAAGATATCAATGGTTTCAAATATCTGACTGTCTATTTCAAAATCATCAAAAACTCAAAGTAAATTGTCAGGGCTCATTGATATGTTTAGTAGATACATACTTGCACACATAAACAGAAAGGGATCAGAGAGATCCCTTTTGCTAATGCTTTATCTATGTCCACAAGGGACAGCTTGTTTGATACTTGCTGTATTATACAAGATGTGTGTTTATTGCATGTATAATAGATTCTCGCTAAAGTACATATTTTGTGGTAAGCTGGTCTTTATAGCTTGCTAACATGGGTACATGAAACTCTGCTTCAAAAATGCAATGTAACATAAGACGATTGCATGCCAGGATTAATTAACATCAGGCAGCTCATCGTTTATCTTGTTCTTGGTGGGGTCATTGGACTACAACCATGCTGGGACACTAGCTTGAAGTGTTTTTCCTTCCATCAAACAGATCAACCTTAATATTGATAATTATTTGTTTAATCTGATACATATTCCTTCAGTCTCTTTCGCTGAACTACTGAATTAAATGGACATGAACAAACCAATACCAGTTATCAAAAGGTGGTGGGCGAATGTAAAAACAAAGATGCATTATTTACATTATTTACATCATTTACATTTGACGGATTTTTGTCCTCATCTTGTTTGTTGTTAATACAACGTTTCGGCTGACTTACTCTCCAGCCTTCATCAGGTGTCTTGGGGAAATTTAAAACTGTACAAAGATTCATGTTCACATATGTGTTCATCTAGATGTATATATGTGTGAGTGTTTGTGTGTGAGAAACCCAAAAATAAAATGCATATAGTGAACGTATCATCATCATCATTTAACGTCCATTCTCCAAGCTGGCATGGTTTGGACAGTTTTACAGGACCTGTCCAGCTGGAGAGCTGCCTAGGCTCCATTTGTCTGTCTTAGCATGGTTTCTACAGCTGGATGCCCTTCCTAAAACCAACCACTTTACAGAGTGTACTGGGTGCTTTTCACATGCTTTATGTCTATAATGCACCCATTTATCTATCTATCTACTTATCTATCTATCTACCTATCTATCTACTTATCTATTTATCTACTCATCTATCTATCTAATTATCTATCTATTCATCTATCTATCTACTTATCTATCTATCTACCGCCTTTTCAATCTATATACACATATGATGGACTTTTACAGTTTCCATCTACCAAGTTCCTTCTCAAGGCATTGCTCAGCCCAAGACACTTGACCCTCATACCATGGAACAGGACTGAACTTAAAACCATATCAATGAAAACAGAACTTCTTCACCCATGGACAAACTTTTCTTGAGCATTTGTTTCAATTTCTGAATTTATTTTCTTGGTAAGATGCCATCAGAATTCAACACTCCTCACAATATTATCAATTTTCTTAATTGATTTTTATCTATATAAACTATCACTAGTCTTTCCTTTGATTCTGGGCTTCTTTTTTTGTTTGAGATGATGATATAAATTTTCTTGTCTTTTAATGTTTCATGTTTTGGCAGTTTTTACTTACATCATGGTTTCATTTGGTGCATCGTTCGGTTGTCTTTAGGTGTTCCGTTTCTAGATATATGCATTTCTCTAGGCTGGGTTTAATAAATCAAAACTTTTATTTCTGCATTGGAAATAAAGATTCCGAGTGCAAGCTCAACCTACTAAAATTTATATATGTATATACATATATACATATACATACATACATACATATATATATACATATATATATATATATATATATATATATATATATATATATATATATATATATGTATATATATATATATATATATATGATATGTAGGTATGTATCTACATATATAAAATTTGATATGATAAATCGAAAATAACAGCACAAGGACAAGAGAGATAAGATAAAAAGTTATTCTTTTTCCACACATGTAGACATTACTGATGCAAAAACAATGGCATTGAGTTCAAGTCCAATATGCACTAGAAATTCGGGTCCTTTTAGATAATCAATAATTGGGTGTCTTAAGGTTGGGAGCTGGCAAAATTGTTAGCATGGATAAAATGCTTTGTGGCATTCTGCCCATCATTATGTTGATCATTATCACCGTTATTATCTAATGTCCGTTTTCCATGCTAGCATGGGTTGGACGGTTTGACAGATGCTGGTCAGCCAGAGAACTGTCCAGACTCCGATTGTCTATTGTGGCATGGTTTTTACTGCTGGATGACCATACTAACGCCAACCACTTTACAGAGTGTGGTGGGTGCCTTTTACATGCTACTGACATGCAGTGGATCTGCAAAGTTGCTTATAGAAGGCCACCAGTTTCCCATGCATATCAGCCTCCCCTCTTCATACCACTGATGATGTCCAAGGAAAAAGCAAAAGCTGATAGAACTTGGCACCAGTGACATCACAACTCATTTCTAAAGCTGAGTGAAGTGGAGCAACGTGAAAATAAAGAATCTTGCTCACGAACGCAACACAGCTCTGTCTGGGAATCGAACTCACTACTTCATGTCTGTGAGCCTGATGCTCTAACCACTGAGCCATGCTCCATTCCACTTAACTAATAGCATTACTAAAATCCATTGCAAGACTGCTAAAAATACAAGAGAGCCTCAATATCATGATTATACTTGCTAGAAATGTGGCCAAATCTCTCTAAAATCATACCCT
Source organism: Octopus sinensis (assembly GCF_006345805.1). NCBI lineage: Eukaryota > Metazoa > Mollusca > Cephalopoda > Octopoda > Octopodidae > Octopus > Octopus sinensis. The sequence continues at coordinate 34,660,261 of NC_043013.1, read as the reverse complement.
ACTATCTTTGAAACAGTCATGTTATATCGTGCGATCCTGGGTTCCCTGCCCAAAGGCAAAATGTGGGATGGCCACAGATGGAATATTACTGATTATAGGGTTTCTCAATCCATGTTGATCTGGGATTAAACAACAACATCAACAAGCACTACCATCTACCCTATCATTACCCAATAAAAGTGATTGTCCTGCATAATTATTTTTATCATCATCATCATCGTCATCGTTGTTGTCATCATCATCGCTGCTGCCAAAACCTCCACCACCACCACCATCATCATCATCATCATCATCATCATCATCATCATCATCATCATCATCATCATCATCATCATCACCACCACCACCACCACCACCACCACCACTACCTATATATATATATATATGAATGTGTGTGTATGTTTGGGTGTCTGTTTGTCCCCCCAATGTCACTTGACAACCAATGCTGATGTGTTTACGCCCCCATAATGTAGCGGTTCGGCAATAGAGACTGATAGAATAAGTACTGGGCTTCCAAAGAATAAGTCCTGGGGCTGATTTGCTCAACTAAAGGCGGTGCTCCAGCATGGTCACAGTCACATGACTGAAACAAATAAAATAGTAAAAGAGTATACTTTTAGTTGTGTTTGTAGTTCAGGTGTGCTGCCAAATTTTGAAAAACATACAAGTGTACTACAAGTCTAAAAAGGTTGTAGTGGACTAATCTATGCCACCACCACTCACCTTCCTCCATACTGCCTCCACATCCGCAGTAACAACCACACAAACACTTACCCCAACACCATCTGTGTTAGGAGTGTTTAAGTATTTTGTTCTAATTGTATGTTATTGTATTTGCTAACCCCCTTCAACAGCCAACATCTCCATCGCTCACCCGATTCTACACACAGTACGTCTTCTCTAAAAACAAAATTAAATTAAAAATAAGAACAGTAATTTTACCCATGAAACAAAACAACTAAACCGGTTATAATTTAAAATCTAAAATAAATGATTGATTGATTGATTGATTAGAGATAAAATTTAATTAAAAAATGAACAGAAGCAACATAAGAATAGTGTAACATCTCACTGTGTTTCACTAAAAAAACTGGGAAAAACTATATTTATGAAAATGAAAATTAAAAAAAAAAATAATGGTAGAAGGGAGAGCAAAATATCAATTAAGGAAGAAGAAATGAAAATTTCTTGCAAATAAATAAAATAATTTACTTTCATAACAAATCAATGTGGTTTGTCGTCTGTTGTTGTTCAGCCTGAATCCAATGCACACTAAGCAGACCTATGGTCAAAAGTATTCCTGCCATGACCCTTCCATCTGTTATTTCACTCATAGTGTATCTTGAGCTACATTATGCAATGCATTTTCATATCTTTTCATATGGCAGAGTGTAATTTGACGGAGTTTTGGTTGTTATATCTAGCAGCTTATGTGGCCACATAATTACTCTTTGGCTGGTTTATACAGATTGATGGTTGAATTTTGGTTTATTAAATGGCTGGTTTCTTGATTAGTTTCTTGGTTGGTTGGATGAATGACTGTTTTTGGTTGGCTGCATGGCCGGTTGGTTGTTTGGCTGGATGCTTCCTCGGTTGATCGGTCGGATACTTCCTCGGTTGACCGGTCAGTTTGCTAGGTGGTTCTTTGGTTAACTGACTGCTTGGTTCAGTAGCTCATGCATTAATTTCATCTTATTGTTTTTCTTGTTCCACATTTTGTTGTTGTTTAGTCCAGGCCAGTAATTATCAAAGACATTCCAACCATGACATCCTCATCTAATATTCAAACCATGTATCTATGACCACATTGATATCCAGAGTATCCTACATTTTTAAAGACATTTAAAAGTGATTTGAAGGAGATTCAGCTGATATATCTAGCAGATCATAAAACCACTTAAAGGCTCTTATACAGACTTATGTTTGTTGTAGTAGCTGTTTAGCCCTGGGCCAACCTTGATTATATAAAACTATAATCAAAGATATTCCTGACATGACCATCCAGTTTTTTGTAGTCTCTTATATATAGAACTACTGTATTATCCATCCTCTGTCTTTGTTTCTTTAAGGAATATGCAAAAATATGCAAAAGGTTTAACTGCTATAGCTAGCAAGTTGAGTCACCACATCAAGGCTAATTTCATGGCTTCTTTTTGCTGTTTGAGTTGTTGCTGTTGTGGTTGGTGTTGTTATTGTTTCAGAGTTATAATGAGCTTCATTTGCATAATAGATACCATCGTTAGAGATAAGACCGGGGTTAAGGTCATGCAACATTATGGATTCACACCTAGACCTTAGTTAGCATTTTCTACATTTTCTGTTAATCACCCATTTTTTAAACAATAATTTTCTTTCTTTGTAAATTATATGTAAATGAAGATATATATATATATACATATATAGTAATGTAGGCGAGTGTATATATATTTAGATATATATATGATAATGTGTGTGTATGTATATATATATATTATATATATATATATATATATATATATATATTTATATATATATATATATAAGTATATATAGCATTGTGCCTGTGTGTGTGTGTATATATATATATATAAGTATATATAGCATTGTGCCTGTGTGTGTGTGTATATATATATATATATAATATATATATATATATGTAATATATGTATGTATAATAAATTTTTAAAAAAGTAAACAAAAATTTAAATATGTATGTGCGTATGTGTGTGTGTGTGTATATATATATATATGTAATATATGTATGTATAATAAATTTTTAAAAAAGTAAACAAAAATTTAAATATGTATGTGCGTATGTGTGTGTGTGTGTATATATGTGTATGTATAGTGTGTGTGTGTGCATGTATGAGTGTATATATATGTGTGTACAGAGAAAGTGACGCATAGGCATGATATCGTATATGAGAAAATATAAATGTGGATAAAAATAAAATTAAAAAACATAATCAAGTAAAATTATGCTAAAATAATGAAAATATAATTTACAAAATTACTCTAATAAAATTCACTAAAATTTAGGAAACAAACTAACGAACAAAATAGATAAATAAAAACAACATGAGTATTCCCCGAAAGTCATTTTGTGAAGAATTAAATAGATAAATTTTGATTTAATTATTTCCAAACAGCCATCATCATTGACTTTTGGGATGTGAGGTTTTTGGAACATTAAGATAAAGCACTTCTCTAAGACAAAGAATAATAACACCGGATGGCACAGAGGTCTGAGGTAGAGAGGTGTTTCAGATGGTTTATGCAATTTTGTTGTTATGCCAACCAGCCAACCAAGAATAGGATTCATCACAGGTCTTTTAATAAATGCATATATGAATTAATATATTCCACTTTAGATAATTGTAAATTTACAAACAAAAAACAAATATATATATATATATATATCTATATATATATATATATATATATATTATATATATATATATTTATATATATATATATATTTATATATATATATATAATATATATATATATATATATATATATGTAATATATGTATGTATAATAAATTTTTAAAAAATTATCTATACATATAGATACACAGCCATAAAAGAACATATTTATATTTGTTAAAATTTTAATTTGTTTGTTAAGATTTACCATTTTTTAAGTAACATATTTAATATTTAAGGTTATCCAAATAGTTTGTTTTTTGTCTCCAATAAATATTTTCCCTGTTTTTGTATTTTTTGTTAGAAAAGAAATTAAAAGTGAAATAAATTTTTTAAAAAAGTAAACAAAAATTTAAATATGTATGTGCGTATGTGTGTGTGTGTGTGTGTGTGTGAGATATTTAATTAAAAATATTTTGTAATCTTAGGAAACAGCTTATATATCTTTATAAAATTTCACTCAAGTACCCACATGCACACGTGCACTTATACTGCATAGATGCATGCTCACATGTGCATGCATGTACACTCAGATGTAAATTAACAGATTCCAAAATAAATGTAGAAAAACATTAGCCAATAGCTAGATGAGTGCATTTTGTGTATGCACAAGAACACATGCACATGCAACCATATGTGTGTGTGTATGTCTATATGTGTGTATGTATGTATATGTGTATGTGTGTGTGTATATATATATATATATATATATATATATACGTATATATGCGTGAACATAACATGCATATATATGTATAATTAAGCAGGAATTATGAAAAACCACTAAAATACAACTCTTTTAATTAACAAATTTCAATCAGTTTTATCATATTAGAGTGCATTTGACAGGTCTGTAAATCCATGCATTTGCATGTGTCTTTGAAGCATACATGTGTTTTATTTTAATTGTTGTTTATTCTCAAGCTACTTGCCCTTTCTCTATCACCATATCCTTTTATAATGAGCAGAATATTAAAAAAATCTTCATTTTCTTGCTGAGAGGGAGAGCTGATTGATATTTTCTAACATCATTGCTTTCATAAAGTAGTATCTAATCTTTCTCTCTTATTATATATAAGTAGAGGCCATAATTTTATAGTGAAAAAGTGGTATGAAGTTGTGACATTCATGACTGTCCCATGGACATCATCTGGTTATGTGAATCACTGTTTACATATCACTACATTATTATCTTAAATATATATATATATATATATATATATTATATATATATATATATATATAATATATATATATATATACATATACATATATATACATATACATATATATATGCAGCATGGATATACATACATATATATATATGCAGCACGGATTTTTGTCAGTGAACAGGTCGCGGATTTTAGCGACGAAAATATTTTGACAAATTAAACTTAAATGTTGAAGTGAATCGAACGGCTTTTGTGTGTTTCTTAAATGGCTTACAAACACCTTCCACGCTGCAATTGTTTTTGTTCCAGCACACAATCTCAGATCAAATCACTTGCTATGCGAGTACATCTCCGTAATATATATATATATATAGTTAATCCAAACCTGAAAACACAAAGGGAAAACACAACAACGTGAGGATGTGGAACAAGTATAGTGTTATTGGATGCTCAGGAAAGGAAAGAAAGAAGGAGGATTTAACGTTTCGAGTAGAGCTCTTCGTCAGAAACATAGAAAAAGGAAAGATCCTAGGAAGGGAAGACTGAGGAAAAAAATCGCCAACGATACACACATGGTCACATATATATATATGTACTTTTTTCCCTAACAAGATGTTGTCTAAGCCAAGTGAAATCATTGTCAAGCCACGTGAAACCATAATATGCCAGTGTCGCATAGCTGACATGTAAAATGTATCCTTCAAATGCTGGGTGGTATGCTACACTTGAGGAGATCGGTCAAATCAAGTGAAATCATTGCCATGGCCAATACCAGTCCCGTCTGACTGGCACCTGTGCTGATGGCATGTAAAGAGCACTGTTCGAACATAGGGACTTACAGAGGCAGTGACAGGTGACCAAGACCTTTGACGATATACTGTGTTTGTGAACACCTGTCAAGCAAAGCGAGATAGCTTTTGTGGCCAATGCTGGTGTCACATCAGTGACACCTTTGCTGGTGGCACGTAAAAATCACTCACTACACTCTTGGAGTGGTTGGCATTAGGAAGAACATCCATCCATAGAAACCATGCCAAATCAGATTGGAACCTGGTGCAGCTACCTGGCTTACAAATTTTCATTCAAACCATCCAATCAACGCCAGCATGGAAAGCAGGTGTTAAATGATGATGATGATGAATGATTAGTTTTAGTACCCAGGGTACACTGCAGTTTCATTAGCCAGTATAAAACTGGTACATTATGAAGAGTACATTCTACTTTCAATACACTAACGGCATTAAAATATCACTACCCAACCATCCTGGTCTACTACTTTCATGTCTGTCCATGAGATGGGGAGATTACTGAGTAATGTCTTAAATCTAGTCACTCAATGCAATAATCTTACATTTCAGTATATCCCTTTCTCTTGCCTTCTCTCAGTTTTGCTTCCTTTCTCAAAAAAATACCTGTACATATAAACAAAAACATAAAGAATAACATGTGGACATCGTTCAAAAAAGCTGACCTGATTCAGAAAAACTAATGTGATTTTTGGATTTAGCATATCAGAATTGTGCTAAATCAGTTAAAAAATTTTAGACAATAATTTTGTTGTTGACCAGTGTAATCAAATTTTTTCCATCTTATGATATATATCTATTGCTGACTGGAGATTTCTCTTGGTTGATGGTGAGTCAGACCCTGATTAGGTGATTACATAATCATGGTCATCATTTATATTAGCACCCTTATCCTCATCCTCATGATCATCAACATCAGCATCATTTTTTTTTTATGAGATAGAACTTCATCAAGTATTGAAGAGAAACATTCCTTACATTTTCTCAGAATGTCTGTTACTGACCGGTAAAATGAAGACATGGTGCTTGGTTCAAGTTTTTACAACTTTGCTAAAGACATTTAATGGTATAGTGTTTATTTAACTGGGATATGGATTATGCCTCTTCATTCTTCGAGATTTTGATAGACCTGAGGTTATGGTAAAAGACACTTGTCCATGAGATTGAACCTGCAATCATATAGATATGAAACAAACTTCTTAATCACACAACCATGACCAGCTTGACATGGTTGTTTAGAATAATAATCATCATCATCATTATCGTTTAACGTCCGCTTTCCATGCTAGCATGGGTTGGACGATTTGACTGAGGCCTGGTGAACCAGAAGGCTGCACCAGGCTCCAATCTGATCTGGCAGAGTTTCTACAGCTGGATGCCCTTCTTAGTGCCAACCACTCTGAGAGTGTAGTGGGTACTTTTACGTGCCACCAGTACGAGGGCCAGTCAGGCAGTACTGGCAACAGCCTTGCTCAAATGGTGCTTTTTATGTGCCACCTGCACAGGAGCCAATCCAGCAGCACTGGCAACAACCTCGCTCGAATATTTTTTTCATGTGCCTCCAGCACAAGTGCCAATAAGGTGACACAGGTAACAACTACACTCGAATGATGCTTTTTACGGGCCACCAGCATGGAAGCCAGTTTGTTGCTCTGGCAACGATCATACTTGGATGGTGCTTTTATCACTTCACTAGCACAAATCCCAGTCATCGAATTTGATTTCAAATTTCAATTTTAGAATAATGATCCAGATTTATCCTGCTGAGTATTATTTGCAATAGACTAATGACTATCCAGGAAATAACATATAAAGACCATCACCTCTGACAAAACCATTGTTATGTAAAGGCCTTTAAAAGGAACACTTTCAAAAGAAGTAATCTCTGTTTAGTCAGTAGAACCTACTAGAAATAGGAGTTAAGCCTCCATATAATTATTTTGTAAAGGGAGAAACTTTGAATAATGTAGCCATGATAATACACAGGTTGGTCACTGCTAGAATGTCTCTGATCATGGGACAGCTTAATGTCAGTACTGGTGTGAGGGGTTAAACAGCAACAAGGAAGGACACATTGCATAATATCGTCTTTGGTATACCATGTCTGAATAACAGATTGGCTGGTCACAGCTGGTATGTCTTTGATCATAAGACAACTTGATAACTGGTGCTCTGATGGTGGTTATGTGATTAACAATAAAACAACAACAGCAACATTGGTCATTGTATTTCCTGACGGACTGTGCAAAGATAAAAGATGATATGGGTATGGTTGGACTGTCTTCGATCACAGGGCTATCCTGAGTTCCAATGACAGCAGTGGTAACAATAACAATAGTATTGATAATTCACGATGTGGCAACAAGAAATGAAATATCATTATAAACCAATCTATTGTTCCAACAACAATTTTAGTTTTCTATTAAACTTAGTTTTCAACTTTAACAGTAATTTTGAAACAGAACACATTTACACTCACGTAATAAACAATACATTTGTATACATCTAGTCTCTAGCATATAGTTCTTCACATATACAGGGGATGGACAAAATAATGGAAACACCTAGCATCATAGCATCATAATTTTGAAATATCTATAAAACCATCAAAAGCTTATTTATTTTTGTGTCTTTTGATTTATTATTAGTGTTGCTTAATATGTTTTGCAAAAATTGCTGTTTATTTTTCAAATAACACCAGAAAAAGGTAATTAAAATTCATTAAAATGGCATATCTATCGAACTTTCAAAGAGATAAAATAGTTGGTGCTTGTATGGTAGGCACTAGTGTAACGGAAACAGCCGAAATGTTTGGTGTATCAAGAAGTACTGTCTCGAAAGTAATAACAGCCTTTGAGAAAGAGGGAAAAACCTCCTCATTGAAACAAAACTCCAGAAGAAAACCAAAACTTTCAGATAGGGATGGTCGGGCTCTTACACAAATTGTTTGAAAGGATCACAAAAGTACAGCTCTCAAAATTACTGCAGAGCTTAATGACCACCTCAAGAACCCAGTTTCCACAAAAAGTGTTCGCTGGGAGCAGCACAAAGCTGAATTTCACAGGAGAGCAGCAATCAGAAAACTACTACTTTCAAAAACATATGTTGCAAAGCGTTTAGAGTGGAGTAAAAACCTACAGAATTGGTCCCTAGAGCAGTGAAAGAATGTTTTCTTGGACGAGTCATCCTTTACCTTATTTCCGACCACGGGCTTAGTATACATGTGGAGACAGCCAAAGGAAGCATTTGACCCAAACTGCTTTCTTCCAACTGTTAAGCATGGAAGAGGATCTGTGATGATCTGGAGTGGGGGCTATATCTTGGAAATCCGCCAGCCCAATGGTTTCCCTTCATGGCAGTATTATTAGTCAAAACTATGTAAGCATCTTATCTGATCAAATTCATCCTATGGTTGCAGAACTGATTCTGGAGGGAAACGCAATCTTTCAAGATGATAATGCAGCAATTCAAACATCTAAAGTTGTTACTGAATGACACGAGGAATATTTTAGTGAAGTTGAACCCCTTATCTGTCCCCAGATCTCATTATTATTGAGCATTTATGGTACATTTTAGGAAAACAAGTAAGGAGTCGATATTCTCCACCATCATCACTTCAAGAACTGGAGACTGTTTTAGCTGAAGAATGGAAAAAAATTCCTTTGGAAACAATTCAAACTTTGTACAAGTCCACACCTCATACAATTCAAGCTGTAATTACCGCCAAAGGTGGTCCTACCCCATATTAAAATAAATTTGTTTGAAATTTTAAGTTGCTTCTATTATTTTGTCCAACCCCTGTATATGTATGTAAAGTGTGCATATATATATGCTTTTTCTGTTTGTTTGTATGCATAAATGTTATATGTCTGTGTGTGTGTATGTCTATATATGTGTGTGTTTGTGTGTGCATATATGTATATGTTTATGTATACATATGTGGGTATATATTGTATATATATATGTGTGCATATATATATATATATATATATATATATATGTATATATGTGTTTGTATATGTATATACATATACATATATGTGTATATATCGTATATATGTGTGTGCGTGTATATATATATATATATAGTACATGATGTATATGTATATATATATATATATATATATATATAATATATATATATATATATATGTGTGTGTGTGTGTATATATATATATATATGTTTGTGTATCTGTATGTGTGTGTGTGTAAATATAAATGATAGTTTCACATCAGTTTGTAGTCAGAATCTGTGTGTGGGTGTGTGTATACGTACACACGTGTGTATGTGTGAATGTATATATCCGTATGATTGCATACATGGTTTATGTATTCACCTAAGCTGTATGAGTGTAACGGACAGAGCATCAGTATTGAAATGTGAGTTGGAACGTGTGCGACAATATTCATATAGTTTTGTGATTGCGTGCTGATATGTAGATGCTCTTAGATATATATGTATATATGTAAATCATTCTGTATGAACTTATGTGTCTGCTTACTTAATGATTTCATGAAACTAAAAATTAGAACAATAATCAAATGACGAAAAGCTGAAGATTTTTAATTAAAAGTCTCCAAACAACTACTTCCTCATTTGTCTGCTTTAATTACAAAATACTTATTTTGAACTAAAAAAATTTTAATGAAAAAAAAAATCTAAAAATTACATATATAGATATGAGTGTATATATATATATGTGTGTGTGTGTGTGTGTGTGTATATATGTATACATACATGCATATATCCACCTATATAAGTACTGAGGTATCTATATCTACACACTCGCACACGTATATATATATATATATATATGCGTGTATGTATATATGTGTGTATATATATTTGTGTGTGTGTGTGTGTGTGTGTATGTATATATATATATATATATATATATATATATACACACTCACACACACACACACATGCACATACATACACATACATGCATCTGTAAGTTTGCAGTGTGGAAAAAATATATATTTACATACAAACACACATGCACGCATACACGCACACACACACATACACACACACACACACAATCAACACCAGACTGATTCAATTGAAAAAAAGTTGAATGTTTAATTATGCTATGGTGTTTATATAATTAGAATGTCTAATTAAACAACAGTCTGTATAATTCAGTATTTCCTTGAATAACAAATTCTAAAATAATTTTGGAAATTCTGATTCTTGTGAAATGATAATCTGTCATATGTCATATAATAATTTTTTTTTATACATATATATTTCTGTTGCAAGCCATAAACTCTTGTTGAGCTAAGAATGTGATTTTGTTACAATTCAAGCAAAATGAATAAGCTATTTACTGTTCTGTACTGACATCCATAGAATTTCAGTCAACCAGGACTCCACTCTTCCCCACTATCATGCATGTCTTGAGTTAATGAGGATGTCTATAAGTTGTAGCTTGATCTTCTAGAAATAGCAAACAAATCTCCTTTAAATCATAAGCTGAAATGTTGTAAGGGAAATTTTATATTGAATAAAATAGTCTCAGATACACATAAAAAGACAGGATTGTGGTTCTATGTCTGCTTCACCAGGAATGAAACAATGATAATCAATTGCAGCTACACCAACTCATGCTAATGAGGAAATGTCTAAATAGTGTACTAACTTTTAGAAATGGAGCCAAATCTCCCTTAAATCATACCATACTGTGTCAAATGAAAATGAATACATAGGACAACATGATTCCTCACATAGGAGATGAGATGGTAATGTCTGGAATGCATTTGATCATAGGTTTGTCTGATCAATTACGACTGGTCTGGTGGTACTCAACCATATTATTGTGTTGTCCGGAAAGTTCGTCCTGGTTTTTAAAGGAAGGAAAAAGGTCAATAAATACTTGCCATTACATTTTTAATCAAACAAATATGAACCAAACCATTTTGTTGCACAATGCATCTCCATCTTTCCTTTAACTTGAAAATACCCTCTTCTCAGAATTGAGGTGGTTTCATGGCAAAGAATTCATCAAGGTATCTTT
>NC_043013.1:34598856-34643856 GCF_006345805.1 Octopus sinensis | reverse complement strand
GGAAACATCATCTCCAGCTGGCTATCAACATACTATCTGTGTCCTTTTCGAGAAAAGGACTTTAGTGTCCAAACTCCTTTGTTTGAAAATATAAGGAGGCAGATAGTGTATTGATAGTCAATAACCAGCTGGAGACAATGCTTCCTGGAGCTAAATAACAGTAATATTGATCCTAACCAGGAATACCACATTATGTTGGCAAATAATCTTTACTCTAGAATACTGTTACTGAATGTTTCTTCCATTCTATATTTAAGAGATGAGGAATTATGTATATTATTTACATTATTTACATTTGACAGCTATTTGTCCTCATCTTGTTGTTAACACAACCTTAGGAATGAGCACCCTAGTAATGAGAACCCAGGTTCAAAATTTCCTCAAGACACCTGATGAAGGCTGGAGGGTAATCAGCCGAAACATTGTGTTAACAACAAATAAGATGAGGACAAATATTCATCAATTGTAAATAATGTAAATAATGTAAATAATGTACATAATGTGAATGTTTCTTGTTCAGAGATTTAGAAATAATAATTTCTCTGTTTATATATGCATATATATCTTTCTTTTATCTTTTGCTTTTTTTGAGATCCTAAAACTATAGTACCATGTAAATGCATTCGGTAAAGTGGTTGGCATTAGGAAGGGCATCCAGTAGTAGAAATTGACAATAAAGCCTGGTGTGGCCCCCACCAGCCTTGCCAGTTCCTGTCAAGTCATTTAACCCATGCCAGAATAGAAAACTGACTTTAAATGATGATGATAATGATTTTGATGATGATGATGATGATGATGATGATTTTGATGATGATGGTGATGATTATGATGATGATGATGATTTTGATGATGATGATGATTTTGCTGATGATGATGATTTCGATGATGAAGATTTTGATGATGCTGATGATGATTTTGATGACAATGATTTTGATGATGATGATGATGATGATGATGATTAGACAGCCACCATGCTTGGGCAGAGCCTTGCAGAATCTTAAGTTGAATGAATTGATCTCAGATTCTTTTCTTTTTTTAAAAAATTTGGCACTTATTCTCTCAGTCTCTTTTTGCCAAACTGTTAAGTTATGTGAGCGTAAACACACCAACACTAGTTACCAAACAGTGGTGAAGGACAAACACAGCCACACACACACATGCACACACATACAAGCACACGCATGCACACGTATACACATACATGCATGTACACACACACAAGCACACATGCAGACATAAACATATACATACACACGCACACACATGCTCACATGCACACACGCACACACATACATACCCATACACACATGCACAAGCACACACATGCACACACACACACGATCATACACACACACCACACACACATACACATGCACACATACACGCACACACACACACACACACATACGTACATGCACACACACACGTTTGTATGTTGCTCCAACGTATATTTATAGTAAGTCGGTTCCTTACTTCTATGGACACTTGCATGGTCAAGGGGTCATCAGGAAGCTCATAATTTTTTCCAAAAGTCAATTGAAATACTAGATTAACATTCTTCGTTAAATACTCATATTCTCAATAATGATTTGACATTGATTACGATGTTGTTCTTCTTTGTGTCATAACCAAACCTCGACTTAGCAGATCTATGCTTAAATGTATTCTACCCATAACTAACTTGTTGTTATTCCTTTTAGAAGTTGGGCATCTAGAATTTCAATCTGTATATTTTTAAGAGAATAAAGAGTGAATTTTTGGAAGATTTAGCTGCTACTTTTAGTAAATTGATCGACCACATACAAGACCTCTGTGTTTTTATGTACAGATCAGCCTTTATCAAACAGTCTTATGACCAAAGACCTTCCAGCTGAGGCCATCCCATCTTTTGTTCATACATTGCATCTGCAACTACATTATTTAATGTGTCTATTCTTCCATTTTTTTAAAGACAATTCTGATTATAGGAACGTTTTGGTGCCTTTTTCAGTCTTATAAACTCCAACTTTTTGGAGTGGTTTAATACAGGTACTCTCTCTTACTCTCTCTCTCTCTTTTACTCTTTTACTTGTTTCAGTCTTTTGACTGTAGCCATGCGGGTGGAGCACCGCCTTTAGTCGAGCAAATTCACTCCAGTACTTATTCTTTGTAAGCCTACTACTTATTCTATCGGTCTCTTGATGAACTGCTAAGTTATGAGGATGTAAACACACCAGCATCAGTTGTCAAGCAATGTTGGGTGGACAAACAAGGACATACTAACACACACACACATATATATATATATATACATATACATATATATGACGGGCTTCTTTCAGTTTCCGTCTACCAAATCCACTCGCAAGGCTTTGGTTGGCCCGAGGCTATAGTAGAAGACACATACCCAAGGTACCACACAGTGAAACTGAACCCGGAGCCATGTGGTTGGTAAGCAAGCTACTTACCACACAACCACTCCTGCATTAGGGGATAAAAGTCTGCATTTTGGCTCTATTTTTACAGTTGGATGCCCTTCCAAATGCCAACCACTTAACCAACTTGTGTCTTACTATTTTTTGTACAACCCCCTAAAAATATCCAGGTTTTGGTTCTGGTCTGGATATTAAAATTTTTCAGAACCCTTAGTCTCTGACTTGGTAGAAATAGCAGAATTGTTATCAAGGAATCTGTAGGCAGAATCAATAGATTTTCAAATGGAATACTTTATGATACTTGGTTAAATCACTTCAGGTCCTAAGTTCAGACTCTGCCAGAAGGGTCAGCTTTGCTTTTCATTTCCTACAGAGTTAATAAAATGGTACCTGTAATTATTCTAGATATCAATTCAATTAGCTATATTCATCATTATGAAATTGTGCGAGTACAAATGTAAAAAAAAATCCTATAGTTAATTATATTAAATATATAAATAAATGAATGAATGAACATTTGTTGATGTGTGTATATAGACACACAGTCAAGCACGAGTATGTCTACACACGTAGATATATATAGATACATTTGCATCTCTATATATTTACATATACATGAGCACCTCATATATATATGTGTGAGTGTACGTGCATATATATATATATATGTGATAAATAAAAATATAAATATATATATGTGTGTGTGTGTGTGTGTGTGTGTGTATGCATATGTAATATATGTATGCATGTATATGCAATAATACCTTGTGTTGTATAAGTGTGTCCGATTCCTAATTACATTTAAACACTGTCTTGCTTATGGAGTTCCCTGAATATAAATATATAAACAAACACACATATACATACATACATAGACACATATACACCCATATGTGTATGTGTGTGTATATGTGCGTGTGTGTTTACATATGTAACTTTTTATATATAGAGAGTGTGAGATAGATAGACAGATTGATAGATAGATAGACCCACACACAAACAAATATACTGAGTAAACCGAATCGATATAAACATTTAAATGCCTAATTATGCTCCAATGTTTATATAATTACTACGTCTAATTAAGCAAGAGTCTCTCTTTCATCTAATATCTATTTTATCTAATAACTAATTTTGAAATAATTTTGGAAAAATACTGATTCATGAAAAATGGTAATTTGTCATACATTGTTAAATAATTCTTTTGTATTTCTTAAGTATTAATTATAAGTATATATATTTACTTAAACTCAGACACATAACTATGAGTATACGAATGGGGACATACATACACAAAATCATCATCATCATCATCATTTAACATCCACCGTTTTCCATGCTGGCATGGGTTGGACAGTTTGACTGGAGACTAGTAAGCTAGGAGGCTGCACCAGGCTCCAATCTGATATGGCAATGTTTCTACAGCTGGATGCCCTTCCTAACACCAACCACTCCAAGAGTGTAGTGGGTGCTTTTCACATGCCAATGGCATGGGAGCCAGTCATGGCTGAAATACAAGTTTTTAAGACATTATTTAGAATTCTGCAGTACCAGTTGCAACATGATGCTAATTTATAAGTAAAGTTATTTCCAAACAGGTTGCAAACTGGCTGAGATGTGAGAGCAGTGCACAAAATGCCTTGTCATATTTTCTTCAGTTCAAATCATGTTGAAGTTAGCTTTGCCTTTCATTGTTCCAGGGGTGATGAATATACCAGTTTTAAATTTTGGCACAAGGCCAGCAATTTTGAGGGAGGGGTTGGGTCGATTAGATCAATCCCCATGCTTAACTAGTACTTAATTTATTGACCCCAAAAGAATGAAAGGCGAAGCTGAACCCAGTGCCATTCGAACTCAGAACCTAAAGACAGACAAAATGCCACTAAGCATTTTGCCTGGAGCGGAAATAAATGAGATGATAGCTATATTAGCAATCTAGAGTGGGTGGGACTTTTTGAATAGCTGAAATGTTAGTTAGGATGCCTTGGGGTATTAATTGTGTGTCTTGTGTTCTGTGTTTGTATCCCACCCTACTTAATCTGTAGCATGGTTTAACACTAACTTCACCAACCAATCCTTGTGAACGAAGACAACTGGTCATGGCTGTTTGGACACTGGTGGTTTGACACAGCTGACTAGACACTGAAGTTGTTTTGGGGATAGTACATTTTGGCACCAGAGGCAAACATACACACACACACACACGTGTGTACGTACATATGTGCAGAAATATACATATACTGATAGAGAGCGTGGAAGAAAGAAGAAGAGAGAAAGAGATGTTATGATTTATTTATTGAAAATAATTTATATAAACACTAACCTTCTCCTCAGACACATAAAAAAGAAATATACAGAGAGAGAGAGAGAGAGACCAAGACTTGCTGAGTGAGAGAGTAAATGAGAAAAAGAGGAAGACGTTGCATTTTATTTATTGAAAACGATTGATACAAATGCTTACCCTCTCCTCAGCTGCATAAAAGACAATGTTCTTGTACACACATAAACACAGAGGGAGAGATAGGGGGGAGAGGGAGACAGCCAGACAGACAAAGTGATAGAGAGACACTGAGTGAGAGAAAGAGAAAGAGAAACAACCAGACAGAAAGGCAGAATAAGAGAGTGAGAGACAACTAGGTAGACAGAGTGAGAGAAAAAGGAAGAGAGAGAGAGAGAGAGGGAGACAGCCAGACAGACAAAGTGAGAGAGAGAGAGACAGACAGACAGACAGACACACAGAGGAGAGAGTGAAAGAGAGTGAGAAAGAGAATGTGAAAGAGAGAGGCAGATGAAGATTCAAAGAGAGTGAGAGAGAGAGATACTGAGTGAGAGAAAGAGAGAGAGAAAGAACCAGACAGACAGACAGAATGAGAGAGTGAGAGAAAAATGAAGAGAGAGAGAGAGACAGACAGCTAGACAGACAGAGGGGGTGAGAGAGAGAGTAAGAAAGAGAGTGTGAGAGTGGTAGATGAAGATTCAAAGAAAGTGAGAGAGAGACTGAGAGAGAGAGAGATACTGAGTGAGCAAGAGAGAGAGAGAGACTGGGTGAGAGAGACATTACAATGTATTAAATGAAAATAGTTGATATAAACATTTTCCCCGCTCCTCCGTCACATAAAAAGAAACATGCCTACATATAATCAGATAGAAGGGGAGGTAGAAGGAGAGGCAGAAGGAAGGGTAAAAGGAGAAAAGCAGGAGGGAGGGAGACAGGGAAGCGGAGAACGACAGAAACATTAAAATGTCTGATGCCAAGAAAGTCATCCTCAAATCAGAAATGTCAAATAAGTCAGGCCAAAACCACTGCGGCAGAACATTTCATCCCCCTGTCCTTTGGGGCCTTTATCAGGACACACTCTGTTACAAATATTTGGGCCCAGTCTTTTTGATTTCAAGATACCCTCCTTCCTCACTCTCACCAGTGTGGGATGCCCTTTAAAGAGCCATGAGCATCACTTTCTCTTCTGACAGTTACATCAAAACACATCTAAGACTTACAAGTACTACCCATCAATTCCCTTTCCTCTGCCGACCGTTCCTGAGAAGGTTGCAGGAGTAGAGTCCTCAAGCACCATCTCCATAGGGTTCTATTAAAAGTAACCATTATTAGACATTCCAACTGAATTCCAAAGAATGACCAACTGAGTATATGGCTATCCAAGAATTGCATTTTTGACCTACTCCTAGGTGTGGGGGCACATGGCTTAGCGGTTAGGGTGTTGGACTCATGATGGTAAGATTGCGGTTTCAATTCCTGGACTGGACGATGCATTATGTTCTTTTCATGTTGATCCAATCCACTCAGCTGGCAAAAATGAGCAACCCTGGAACAGACTGGCATCTCATTCGGTGGAAGATATATACTCCATGGAAATGAAGAAACCAGCTCTTATAAGTTGGTATGATTTGAGAAGGTAACCTTTACTTTACCTACCTACTCCTAGTTCTCCTGCCAGTTGTCTTGGCTTGAAGAATCTGTCTTCCTGTAACATTCTAATCACAAGTCCATAGTACTGGTGTCGTTACCTCTCAATGTAGAGAAGTAGTAGCTGGATCTAGAAAGAGATTTTTTGATCTCCAAGCTATGCACCCTGTCAAGTAATGTTACTTCCTGCGAAGGAACCCCATTTTGGCCATTTGTGTTCATGATCATACTCTTTCAGTCAGTACTCAATAGATGTGTACTTCCAAGTGTGTGGTATTTCATTGCCACCTCCATTCTTTCATTCTTGTACTTGTTTCAGTCATTTGACTGTGGCCATGCTGGAGCACTGCCTTTAGTCGAGCAAATCGACCCCAGGACTTATTCTTTGTAAGCCCAGTACTTATTCTATTGGTCTCTTTTGCTGAACTGCTAAGTTACAGGGACGTAAACACACCAGCATCAGTGGTCAAGCAATGTTGGGGGTGGGACAAACACACAAACATGTATATATATATATACATATATACAGTGGGCTTCTTTCAGTTTCCATCTACCAAATCCACTAACAAGGCTTTGGTCGGCCCTAGGCTATAGTAGAAGACACTTGCTCAAGGTGCCACGCAGTAGGACTGAACCCGGAACCATGTGGCTGGTAAGCAAGCTATTTACCACACAGCTACTCCTGCGTGACTCAGCTACTCAACAAGAATAACTAAATTCCTTTGCTCCCTCAGTTGAATATTTAGTTGAATATTTAAAACCTATGAAGTTTGTGTATTTGCTGAGCTGGTAATCTAGAGCTTAGGAAATAGAACCTATCATCTTAAGGATTAAGAAATCTAAGGAACTACATTATTTACATTATTTACATTTGATGAATATTTATTTGTCCTCATCTTCTTTGTTGTTAACACAACATTTTGGCTGATATACCCTCCAGCCTTCATCAGGTGTCTTGGGGAAATTTTGAACCTGGGTTCTTATGTCTATGTGTGTGTGTATGTTTGTATGTATGTGTGCATGTATTTGTATGCATGCATGTGTGTGAGCAAGCCTGTGTGTGTATGGGGAGGACAGGATATCTTACCAAGCGGATTCATTGAAACATTTCTTTACCTAATTCTTTCCCTTCTTCATCACAGATGGAACCTGAATGAGGAGTTTGTCTGAGAGTGTCTCTTTCTTCAGCAATGCTTACAGAATCAAATAAAATAGCATATAACAGCAGCTGTTGTTTAGCCAACAATATTAAGTCTAATTAAGTAAACTTATCACCAAAGACATCCCACCATGACCATCCCAAATTTTCTGCTCAGCCATAGAATATTCCAGACTAAAAACCACAATGTGACCATCCCGTTTGATTTTTTATTTTTAAAGATATTAATAAGTGCTGGCATGGCTGTGTAGTTTAAGAAATTTACTTCCCAATGGCATGGGTTCAGGTTCAAATTCTGTAACCATAGCAACTTGAGCAAGAATCTTTTACTATAACCCCAGGCTGACTAAAGCCATATGAACAGATTTGATAGAAAGAGATTTAAAGCAGCTTGTCATAGAGATACACATAAATGTATATATTGTGTGTGTGTGTGTCTGTGTGTGTGTGAGTGTCTTTACAACATTGCTTGTAGCTCAGCAACTTTTGGAGAAGTGCAAATGTAATGTGCTTCTCCCAAAAGCATCAAGTTTCAAGTAGTGCTGGTTCCATCATATATTTTTTTTCTTTCTCCTATCAACAAGTCTTCTGCTGGCTTCATACCTTCAAAGATGTGTGACATAAAAGATCTCTTATTTGAAAAACAGGAAAGTGTTAGCAACAAGAACGGCATGTAGATGTAAAACAATGCTTCAATAATATATTTGTCTAACTCATGCTGCCGTAAAAAAAATTGATGCATATATGAGTAAAGAAACAAATGAATAAAGATTAGTGTGTGATAGAAAAGAGATTTAGTTTGATATTTCTATTAGTTCAAGCAATTACACAGTGGCTCCCTCATTATAGTGAGAGAGTGCAATGTTAATGGCAGCATTTAGGTCTTGTATTTAACTCAGATATTGCATTTCAATATCTGCAATGCATAGATATTCCATAGATTTCTATGAGAAAAAATAAAGCCTGTAAAAAAAAAAAACCTGGAGTGTGTGAGCTTCTATTGCATGTTCAGAGCTCCAGAATGAGATATATTTTTTATGAAATTTATTTTTTTCTAATTCTTGGTTAGGGTAGGGAAATGGTCAGGCATTTGATGGCATTGGAACACAGAAGGATCAAATGGATTGTAATGGTAAATGTGCTGCTTCTACTGGTTCTACTGCTACTGATGATGAGGATGAGGATGATGATGATGATGATGATGATGATGATTGATAATGTGAAGGGAGCCAGCTGTAGATTTAGCAATAATCAAAACTATCAGCTAATCCATTGAAACTAGAAATGTAGGAATCCTATGAGTTTGTGCATGTATGTATAAGTGTTTGTGTTTGTGTGTGTGTGTGTGTGTGTTTCCATGTGTTTATAACTGATATACTTAAGTAAACAAATAGTTCAAAGGGAAAATGCAATAGCTTTTGACAATATTAATTTGCACAAAATTCTTCGTTTTACATCTATCTATCTTGAAGACTACAGACGCACACAAACATACACGCATACACATACATATACATGCCTACATACATGTATATAAGAATACATATGGATACAAATACATATACACGCAGATTTTCCCGTATGTAGATGCACACATTCATAAAGATATGTGCATTATTGTTTTCATCTTAAGATCCCTCCAAATGTCTGAATATTACTCAGTTCTACTCTATATTTTTATCATGATTATTTCTTATCATTCATAATCATCAAAGAAAACTCATTAAAAACAATATTTCACAAAAAGGAAATAAAAAAAAATGAAATAACGCACAAATATGCAAGCGCATATGTTTATATGAAATTATGCATACATATATATACATACATATATATATATATATATATATATATATATATATATATATATATATATATATATATATATATATATATAACCCTTGCAATTTCAAAGGGAGTTTATACACATATGTATATCTGTGTGTATAAATACATATATATATATATATATATATATATATATATATATATATATATATATATATATATATATATTGATTGATTGCAGCACGTTGCATGTTAATAACTATAATTTTTTTTTTACTTCCAAAGTGAAAATAAATATTTAAAAAGACAATAAATAAAAAAAACAATAATGAAACTAAGGTGCAGAAAAAAAAAACAGAGCAAAATTACTAAGAAGTAATTACTTGTATGACATGGGCAATGACCAAAGAAATAATAATAATAATAATAATAATAATAATAATAATGATGATGATGATAATAATAGTGAAGAATATATTTGTAGAAATGGAAGAAAAAAAGGACCATGGGAACATTAAAAAATAAGAACCTTCTTGGCCATAACAATTTGATTTTTGGCATAAGCTTCTGCCAACTGAGACTGCATATCAGATTCATGGACATTTTTGAAGAAATGTTGTTTCATGGCATCAACCTTGATAGATTCAACTAGATTGAAATGACCAGCTTAATCCAACAATTCCATTCTCTCTTCTGAAGAGGTAAATATAAGGAGAAAGAATGAGAGAGAACTAAGTATAGAAAAACAAGACAGTTGTGTGTCTGTGTATGTGTGTGTTTGTGTGTATCTCTGCATATACATATATATATATCATCATATCATTCATATATATATATATATATATATATATATATATATATATATATATATATATATATATACATACATATATATATATATATATATATATATATATATATATATATATATATATATATGCATGCACACACATACAGCAAGATATCAAGAAGGAAATAATGGATAAAGCTAGGCTTCAATTTTTAATGGAATGAAGCTGAAATTAGGGAAGCATTCGTTGATGAAGTAAAAATTTGGTTAACTCTACAATCAAATGTCATAGCAACTGCTTTTTCCTGGAAATGAAAAAGCTTAGTTCAAAAGAAAGAAATTGAGGCTTTAGATTCTCTCATAGATATGTAATATATTGGCTCCTCTCAGTGCAAACTAACCTATTGGTTAGTTTGCAATTCTATTTAGAAGCCAGCGGAAATTATCAATATATGATTAAGACCATGTTAGGGGTAATGTGTAAAAAAAAAAGACCCAAGTAAAAATGAAAAAAAATGAAACAAGCAAACACTAAAAGGCACAAAAATGCAATATATGCATGTGTATATATATCTATATATCTATATATATATATATATACATATATACACACACACACACATACAGGTTTATATATGTATATATATATGATTGTGTCTGAATGTGAGTGTGTATAGATATATGCATACATATACACACTGATTTTTTTTCAGTCCAAGCAATGCCAGTATTGTAATTGGACATTAAGCTGCTGATGACGAAAATGGCGGAGGTGGGGGAAGCCCCACCCCCACACACCCACCGCCGTCACAAAAAAGAAAAGCTAAAAAGACAAACAAAACAAAGTTAAAAGCTATAACAGACAGACAAAAAAAGAAGAAAGGGGAAGAAAAAAAAAAAAAAGCTTCCAAATCCTGATGTTGTGTTATTTACATTAATTCTCATTTTGGAGTATTTGAACTTTTTAATTTAGCAAATAAATCTCTACATGTTTTACCAATTCTAATGAAGGACATCAAACGAAATGAATGTTTAGTAGAATTCTATATTCCGGTCGCATGATATTCCGAGCATTTGGCGCTGCTGGTGCCAAATGAAGCAGCAAAATTATTTCATCTAAGTTCTTTCACTCACGTTTTTATATATATATATATATATGTATATACATATATGTTTGTATTTATTTATCTTTTTTCATTATTTTTTTTTTTTTTGGTTTTTGTTTTTATTCTCTTACTCTCCTCCCCCCTCCTTTTACCTTGCAATATTGACGCAGATATAGCATCAAATAAAAACTGATGAAATTTCTTGCAGACTCATATCACTGATTCTTCGAACTCTACAGAATGTGATGCACATACACACTCACACACACATACACACACACACATACTCCTATATATATATATATATATCTTTATATAAACGCATATATGCACAAAGAAGAAAAAAAAATTGTCATCCTATCATTATCAATTCTAATATTATCATTACTAAGAGACATGGATTGCAGAGCTTCTAACGTGGTAGATTAAATAACTATTTAGTTATTTCTCTTAAACATTCTGAGTTCAAATCCCATAGTAGTTTACTTGGCCATTCCTGTTTGCAGCAGGGAACAGGGAATGCAAGGTGTCAGTAAAATAAGTACCAGTAATATATTTGGTTTGATCTAACCAGCCAAATCCTGCTTTAAAATGGCTTCAACCACATGGTAAAAATCTTAATTTTTATAACATACTCCAACAATGGGAGCAGATTTGAAGAATTGTCAGAAAATTGCACAACATGGCGACATATATTATCATCATTCTCATAAATTCTTTTAACGTCCGATTTTCCATCATTTGCAGGAATGAGAAGGAATTTGTAGATGTAAGTTTTCTCTGAATTTCCTACCATTAACCCTCACCTGTTTCCAAGCAAAGTATTATCTTCCTAGGGCTTGATTGTATTTTCATAGAAGATTGGAAGAAAGATGTGGCACTTGCTTGCGTGATGGTGACATTCATCTACAACACTTGCCCAAGCTACCATGCAGTAGGACTGAACCCCAAAACCATGTGGTTGTAAAGCAAGCTTACCAGCTAAAACGTTGTGTCAGCAAGGAAATAGTCTAAAAAACAAAAACTGAGAGAAATCATAAAAAAAGGGTAATAAATGAAAAATTAGTGAAAAAAGCCCCATTATTATTCTTTTCTACTCACTACATCAGGTGTAGTGATCTGACTGCTGATCATTTCCGCTACACACTTATATTACTTAAAGAAATTTTGTTGGAGGTGAGCTAATCAATTAGATCGACCCCAGTATGCAACTGGTACTTAATATATTGACCCCGAAAGGATGAAAGGCAAAGTCGACCTCAGTGAAATTTGAATTCAGAACTCAAAGACAGACAAAATACTGTTAAGCATTTTGTGTGCTAACATGTCTGCCAGCTCACTAGTTATTATGGATATTTCCCTTATTCTATCCCACACATAGCTAAGGAAGATATTTTGCTAATCTCTTTGTAGGCTACTGTGAGGGCTATCAGAAATCTTCTCCCTCTGTCTTCCAAGCTTCTTTCAGCTTACCAATCACCACCAAGTGTTCAAAGATTTGTTTAGAATTACATTATACAATTTAACATTTTAAGGAAAAGGGTTTGTTTTTTGAGTGATGTTTGCTTTTGCTTTTAGTAAGTCAAGCACCATAGTAGATGCTCCCTTTTATGTTTTATTTTAGCCTCAGGTCAGCCCTGGTCAAATATAATACCACTAAATGCTTTCCAAATATGACAGTGCAGTCTTTTCTGCCTTCTTAACAGCCTTTCTGGAACCAAATTAAACAAAATATGTAGTTTGAGGGAGATTTAGGTGTTATTTCTAATCAGTCAAGTGATTACAAAGTTTATCTTGTTCATTAGCAAGTTTTATTTTGTTTTTATTTTGTAAAATCACATTTTTGGAATCGTTTTACTTTTTCAAATTTATTTACTTTTTATTCTAATGATTTTTATCAAATCAAAATATAGTCAATTGCTCATCACGACCAATTAATTGATTGTGCATTCCTTTCAGCATTAATCATACAAGTTGTTAATATTTAGCCCCAGGTCAAACCTAATGAAGATCTATGTTCAACAACATTCTAGCTCTGACCATCCCATGCTGTTTTAAAGCAATGTCAGACTACATAATCTAATATGACTTGTCCTTATTTAAGATGATAAAGAGCAATTTGAGGGTGATTTGGCTACTAATTCCAGCAGGCCAAACAACTATATAAAGGTTTCTTCATTGGCTTTTAATTATACAGGTGTTAATGTAGAGTGGTGCTGCTAAGCTACATACAAGATGAGTCAGCAATGCAAGTTTGATAACCTGTTGCACTTCACTAACTTGTCATGTTTGCAATTAGCTCTACTTGTCCTTGATACTACATTGCATTAAGATGAATTCTTTGGTGGTGATTTAATGCCCCATTAACCATTATGAGCCATTATGAGCCATTTTTTCCCTTCATAGTGTTAATTATTACACCATTGTGAGTGCTGGGCTAAAAGATATAAAAATCATAGAAATGGTTATTTGGTGGTGGTTGTAAAATTTAAAATATTATTATCTTCAATTTTCATCATCATCATCATCATCATCGTCGTCAGCATCACCAGCAGCAGTAGCGGCTGTAGCTGCAGCTGCAATTGTACAAGTAACAACAAACCAAGTTTGAAGTCAGTCTCACAGCCATGTCAAAGAAATGTGTATCAATTACTCGGTCTTGGATACAAGTATAGTCATGTGGTAAAGAAATTTACTTTGCAATCACTTAGCATCAAGCTCAACTCCACCGAGATGCAATTGGAACAAATAAAATGTAGTCTACTCCAGATATCCTGGGATCAGCTTAAATTGTGTGAATATCAGAAGTTATGCAGAAGCTTGTCAATAAGATTGTATTTCTCTTTGGGTTTTAAAATTAACTGTTGCTTTGTTCAACAATACCATCTAGTTCCCAGATACCCAAGATAGGTTACATTGTACACTGTGCTGCAAGTATAGGGCTCCAGGAGATTAAGATTTCCATTCCTCTTTCTCATTAGTCTCAAAGACCTTACAAGTCTTTGAGACTAATGGTCATGGACATGTTCAGTCCTCCTCTGACTAAGACCTGAAAATAATTCATTTCACCTTTAGAACACTTAGGTGCATCATGGTGTCAAATGAGTTTTCTCCCCTGTAGTTGCAGATGCATTGCCTCACATAGAGAAGGGAGAAAGCTCGTACAGTGACATGATGTATCTACAACTTGCTAAAGGTTAAATCTAACTTGGTATGTTTAAGATAAGAGCAAATAAATCTAGTCTAGTATATACTTTTACCATCATCATTGCTTAACACGTAATTTCCAATGCCTACATGTGTCAAATAGAGTTTATCAAGATAGATTTCCAATAGCAAGACATCCTACCTG
Source organism: Octopus sinensis (assembly GCF_006345805.1). Classification (NCBI taxonomy): domain Eukaryota; kingdom Metazoa; phylum Mollusca; class Cephalopoda; order Octopoda; family Octopodidae; genus Octopus; species Octopus sinensis. The sequence goes on along the minus strand of NC_043013.1, from coordinate 34,629,322 downwards.
TTGTCAACCTAGTTCTTTATATTTCTGAATTCAAATCACACCAAAGCCTACTTGTTATTTCTTTACTGCCCACAAGGGGCTACACACAGAGAGGACAAACATGGACAGACAAACGGATTAAGTCGATTATATCGACCCCAGTGTGAAACTGGTACTTACTTAATCGATCCGAAAAGGATGAAAGGCAAAGTGGACCTCGGTGGAATTTGAACTCAGAACATAGCAGCAGACGAAATACCGCTAAGCATTTCGCCCTGCATGCTAACGTTTCTGCTAGCTCGCCTACTTGTGTGAGAAACTGAACCCAATCCATGATCTAACACCTCCATCCGATCCCTGCCAGCTTTTAACAGAGTTCACTCAGCTGTAAACATTTGGGTGAAACGTTTGGTTCAAGGATACCTTCCTCCATTTTTTTCATTTAGTCTTGGAACCATGGGAACAGCTCTTCCTGGCTCTCTCTTTTTACTATTTTTACTTGTTTCAGTCATTTGACTGCGGCCATGCTGGAGCACCACCTTTAGTTGAGCAAATCGACCCCAGGACTTATTATTTGTAAGCCCAGTACTTATTCTATCGGTCTCTTTTGCCGAACCGCTAAGTGACGGGGATGTAAACACACCAGCATCGGTTATCAAGCAATGCTAGAGGGACAAACACAGACACACAAACATATACACACACATACATATATAGATATATATACGACAGGCTTCTTTTAGTTTCCGTCTACCAAATCCACTCACAAGGCTTTGGTCGGCCCGAGGTTATAGCAGAACCATGTGGTTGGTTAGCAAGCTACTTACCACACAGCCACTCCTGCGCCTATATTCAATTAGGCTGACTATTCAATTAAAATTAGAAGTTAATGATAACTGCAATTCTTATATTCACTTCAGAATTCCTTTCTATTTGTGGTGAATGAAGTTTTGCTGGTTCTAGCAATGTTCCTGTAATTTAGATTGGTCTCTACAATACAATAGAAGAGTTCTCTTTGTCTTTCACAGTTGTCTGAGTTGACAACAAGGACATAGCATACAATAAGTCATGATAACAACTGTTACCATTTTCCTGTCATCAGTTATGTGTATAACAAATACAAATGATTTTTTTTTTCTAATTTTGGCATAAGGCCAGCAATTTTGAGGGGAGGGTGCAGGTCAGTTACATTGACCTCAGTACTTGACAGACACTTGTTTTATTGACTCCAAAAGAACAAAAGTGCTTTTCATTGACTTTAGAATATTTGAGCTCAACTGCTGCATAATCTTGATGCTTATAAGGGAATCTCTATATGGTTACTAAACCTAATTAAACATAAAGAATGCCAAATCTTCCTCAAATCACACTCCTCTCTTTGAAAAGAGGACAGCTGCCTCAGATAATATAGTTTCTGATACACAGAAAAATAGGGGCGATCCATGACTAGAGTGCTTTGAATTAATAGTGAATTTTCTTCATAAGGGGCTAATCTTGAGTAACAGAAGCAGGGTTTAAACAATAATGGGCTATTTCTAATAGAAGTGTCATGGATGGAATAATTTACTTATAGATTTCTATTGACAGCTTTAACTTATGGTAGATTTCAAAATTGTCAGGAGTGATTGGTTGTGACAGACTATTTAAGAACATTCTTTATGATATTGTTTCACCATAGGTTTACTCAGATTAAACTTTCTATGAACAACGGCATTCCAACTATGACCTTCCCATCTTATATTTAAACATAACATATTGGGCTATATTCTCCAAAGTATCTTTTCCTTATATGTGAAAGAAAAGTGTAATATGCAGGAGATTTAGCTATCATTTCTGGTAGATAGAATGACTTCTCAGTCTCTTTGGTTTGGCATTGTCTGTGTGTCATATGCATGTGAAAATATAAATAAACACATTGGGAACTGAAAACTGTCATAAAGTGGAATATGCGTGTATTAATAAACATCCATTACTGCACAGTTTCTCCAGTATGGAAAGTTACAATCCATGTAAGTGAAAGTCTGCTGCAATGGGCAAGTAACTAACCTGTTAAGCAGTTTAACACATGTGTACCTGTCTTTTGTGTCTTTTGTGGACACACATACATGAGCACATCTTCTCATCTTACAGGTAACCAGTCATATGTGCAAAAAAGTAGATGAATCATCCAGACTTCAATTCATATATAACTTTAAATAAATGATTGGTGTTATCCCCCTTCATGTTTAACATTAATGAATGTGAAAATGGCATAAATTTCACATCTCTTCATTTCACTGACTCTAGAATTGGAAGCGCCATCTAAACAAATTCTTGCTGTGTTGCAAAAGAAATTTCTTATGCTTAACTGGAGATAAAAGTTTTCTGGTTGGGAGTGTAAAAATTGAGTAGGTTATCTAAAATCATTTTAAGTATGATATATATATATAATTATAAGTAATATTAAAAACTCTATTTATGAGTTTGTGTGTGGGCAAGTATATATGTGTTTGCTTGTGTGAACATTCCACTTTAATTTCTAACCTTCTTAAAGAATACATATTTTATTGGTTTTCGTTTATGTGTTACACAATTTACAAATAAGCTTTCCTAATGTTAAAATTGTAGACAAACCAGTCATTTGAAGGCTTCAGTTATAATATTGCAATGAAGTTTATTATTATTATAATTATCATTATTTTCCATTCTCTTACTCTCAAAAATCACTAGTTGGAATATAAAAGAATGGCAAATTATATAAAATGGAGAAAATAACTAAATATATAAATACGCACACACACACATACACACACATACACACGCATACACATACACACACATATAATATATATATATATATATATATATATACATACAATCATACAAATATGTATAAACATATGTATATATATATATATATATATATATATATATATATATATATATATATAATATATATATATATATATATATATATATGAATATATATATATGTATGTATGTATGAATGAAACTAAATTATATGTAATATCACAGACAAAAATTAATGTATAAAATACATAGGCTCAATAATAGTAATGTGATAGCAACAACAATGAGGACAGCAACAACAATAACAAAAATAACAACAATAACAAAATACACCCTCATCAATATAAAAGTGCAAAAGAAAAAAATTAAGAAATAAAATTTAAGGAAGAATAATTTTTCTCTTAGAATTAAAGAAAAATATATATAATATAAAATAAAAGCTCTGATACATTTAAAAAATATAATTTAGAATGTTTCATTATTAAAAATACAAAATTTCTTCGAAAACATTCCGACAGGCTTACACGTATTCAAATACAAATACAGAGATGCACAAACATATACATATATTTCTATATGTATCTCTTAACACAGATACGCAGATGAAAATGGACACACACACACACACCACACACACGCACACACACAAAGACATACACATACGCACATATACACACAAACACACACATATAACAAATGATAAATGTCTGTAAAAAACATATTCCTTTGACTAACACTCTGATGGTAAAAATTCAAATCAAATATAATTTTGTGCACAAAACAAGCAAAAATGATACAAAAGAAATACATAAATAAAATACACAAGCACACATGTATAAGTGTGTGTATGTATGTATATATGTATATATATATATATATATATACACACACATATATATATATATATATATATATATATATGTGTGTGTGTATGTATCTATGATTATATATATTCATTCTTTTACTTGGCACCTGAACAATAAGTAATACTGGAGTGAACTTTGCCTTAGAACATAACAGCGCATTGCATTCTTGTTAGTATTCTTTTGGTCTTTCGTTATCAGTCTCTCTCTTTCTCTCATGCTTGTTCTGTGTGTGCATGTGTGCACAAACATGTGCATATTTAAATACACACACACATATGTATGCGTATGTATATTCTGCATACGTATGGTCTTTTTTCTCCCTTTGTCTCCTGCCCCCCCAACACAGACCCAAAAAATGTTTCAGTTTGGTGTCTCCTCTCCATCTCTTATTGTATCTTCTCCTCCCAGTTTCAATTCCCTGCAAAGAAACACTATTATCACATCAACACCATCAAAAGCAACAACAGCAACAGTAAGAATAATGTGTGTGTGTGTGTGTGTATGTATGTGTCTGTGTGTGTGTGTGTGTATGTCTGTGTGTGTGTGTGTGTGTGTGTGTGTGTGTGTGTGTGTGTGTGTGTGTGTGTGTGTGTGTGTGTGTGTGTGTGTGTGTGTGTGTGCGTGTGTGCGTGCGTGTGTGTGTATAAAAATCACAAGTAATGAAATAATAAATATGTAGAAATTCCATCTCTGCAAAAAAAAAAATTACTACTTCTACTTCTATTACTACTGTTGATTATTATTATTATTATTATTATTATTATTATTATTATTATTGTTATTATTGTTATTATTGTTATTATTAATATTTTCATCATTGAGTGAGAGAGTAGTGCATGGCATCAAAGCGACACTGGGGTACAATTATACACAGCCCAGTATACCCATCATCACTACCCATCTGATAAGGGTACACTAGGTACATACATCACAACCATGAGTGTGACATAGTGATCTTATATCAAGATAAACAGCACATGACCTTACAGATGGGGCCCAGTTAGAATTTTCTTCAGGACGAGTAGCTCATCCTGCTCAAAAGGTCCCTGAATATGGTTTGTTTAAAGATGATGAACAAAACACAAATGTTTCCAGAGGTGAATTATTCAAACCTCTTGAATTCCTCTCAACACATAGCTATAATGCTCCCCCACTATGTCTGCTCGTGGTCAGAGATGCAGATATCATCAGCCACCAAGGGACATGCTCAACTGGTTAAGGTCAAACAACACACAAGGAAATCTGTGGTACTGAGCAGAATATTTGCTGTAACCCATCTGTTATACCGTGACAAAACAATGTACATGATAACACTTGCAATTAGTTAAGGTGAAAAGCAATGAAAGGCAGTGCCTGGTATTGCATCAAGACATATCATTATTGTTATTGTTGTTGTTGTTATTATTATTATTATCATTATTATTATTATTATTATTATTATTATTATTATTATTATTATTATTATTACCTCATAAGACAGTGTAGGTAAAAATGCACCAGAGTCTTTAGTTGTCTGTCAAGTCACAACAAAGACCTCACAGATGATACTTTTGTTAAGATGTGCGCTGTGCCCAATAAAGCTGCTTTTTGCAAGACATCAATCTTGCATGGGATTTCCAGTTGCCTTAAGAAGTGGGAAATGCTAGGATTATAAAAACTATGTAATGTAATTAGGTATGGATACGCAAGAAAATTCCTTTTAACATCAGGTGCAGTTGTGTGATTTAGAAATCTGCTTCACAGGCACAAGTTTCTTAGTTTAATTCCATTATACAAGACTTTGGGAAAATGCCATCTTCTGAAACCCTGAGTTCACCATTGCTCACTTATAATGATTATAACAATTTTTTTTTTGTGATAGCGGCATCAGATGTAAAAGACATTATAAGAATTGCTTACAATTTATGTGGGGGTCTTGCTTAAAAGATAGAAGAAAGAAAGGAAAAGACAGAGAAATGAGATAAAGCATGAGAAACAAAGAATGAGAAGATATAAATGATGCAATTCTTTTGATACAGGAGGACATCCAGCAAGGGCCAATCAAGAGACCCCATGATTCAGGGTTACCCTGGTCAGCAAAACTCATAGGCTCTCACCCAGCTGTTGTTCTCTAATTAACTGGCCCTGGGAAAAAGCACTTCCCACTCCACACTCACTTTACTTTCCAAGGAAAGCTAAAAAGAATTTGATAGGGATTTGACCTCCTTTGTCATAGCCACTGGATAGAAGAACACTATCTGCCCTACCTTGTTAAAGGCAGCTGGTGGGGCAATCTTCACAATGGACTCAGCTGATATTTGAATTCATCCTACATTTGACAACATTTGTTTGCAAAGTCAGAAATGCTTGAATGCTGCATGGGTGCACGCAGTATGGTTTTGTCATTCTGTGCACATCTTGTGAGGTCCTAATTGGCAGTACTTCTGTGTTTGTAGTACTTATCTTGAACCAGAAGTGCCCCTCAGTAGCACAATCAAGCCAGGGATTCCTAGAAGTTATTCATAGCAGATCGCAGCCTGAAAGTCTGAAACCAACCAGCTAATTCATCTTTGCTGAAGCCCAGAATTTCTCCAAGAATGTCATCACTCTGAGCCTACCAATATCTTTCTAAGATCGCTAACATAAACCTTCCAACACTGGTAAAAGACAGTGGGTGTCTTGTAACATTTCATTTCTCAGGCACCCAATCTTGGTCTTTTCTTGACCCAGGACTTCAGCTCCATGAAAGAGATGAGCTGCAGAAAAATGTGTCTTGTATACAGAGATCACACTGGTTCACCATTCACAAAAATCTGTAGATGTGTGGCTTCCATGTATGCCTTCATATCAACAGGTATGGCATGCTAAGCCTGCCTTCTGGAGGGAACTGGCAACAGATGGACCACCTAACTAGTGGAAAGCATCCTTTCCACAGGAAAGAGAAAAGTAGATGATCCAGTCTGGCCAAACATGAACTGGGACAAGTTACAATGGTCAGGTGGTAAGTTATTACAAAGGCAATGTAGGCATTCACCACTTCTGCTCAATGTTCGATGGATAGTTTCTATTCAGCCAATTTCTGAGTGGAGCTGACTACTTTTCTTGTAACTGCCAGTCCTCCATAAAAATAAATATATATACTCTTACTTGTTTCAGTCATTTGACTGTGGCCATGTTGGAGCACCGCCTTTCAAATCAACCCCAGAACTTATTGTTTGTAAGCCTAGTACTTATTCTATCGGTCTCTTTTGCCAAACTGCTAAGTTATGGGGATGTAAACACACCAGCATCAGTTGTCGAGCGATGTTGGGGGGACAAACACAGACACACACATACACACACACACACACACACACACACACACATATATATATACATATATACGATGGTCTTCTTTCAGTTTCCCTCTACCAAATTAACTCACAAGGCTTTGGATGACCCGAGGCTATAGTAGAAGACACTTGCCCAAGGTGCCAAGCAGTGGGACTGAACCCAGAGCCATGTGGTTGGTAAGCAAGCTACTTACCACACAGCCACTCCTGGAAGAAACTGTTATGGTTCAGATACAAGATAATCTCTAACCTGTGAAAACATAACTGAAAAATGTTACCAATAAAATCCAATATATTGACCAAAAACTCGAGGCACAATATATTGAGTTGCAATATTTATGAAGATTACTGTTACAGAGTATCAGGGCCAATTTCAAAATCAAATTTCTTTAATTTAATTTTTCATAGTTAACTAATCTCACAGAAATAAAGATGTTACCCATAGATCTTGGCCTTTTCCTCTCTTTTCCACATCCGGTTTGTTTATCTTGTCAACATCATAGGCACTGCTCTTCTCCTCTGACTGAAAAAGGTGAGGGGCAAGTTTAATCTGGTGAGATTTGAACTTTGAATTCGAAGTAGTGAAAGAGACTGCTGTAAAGTAATCTTTATTCTGTTACCTTTCTATTTAAACTAATTTCTTTGTCCTTATTTAAAAAGTAAATCCATTGTACGTGTTGTAGATATTGTTGGAATGTTTTGTAACCATGACCCAACTGTTTTGTTCTCTCGTATTCTGAACATAACACAAGCTGGTCATCGTTGGAATGTCATTCATTGCAGGTGTATTCAATGTAATTGTCTGTTATTCAGGTAATTATCATCACGATAATGATGATGATCTGACTAAGAAAGCATGTTACTGGGCTGAATGGGGTCGCAAGAAGATTTTCATGAACGATCAAAAGATTCAAAATCTTGATAATCTAGTTGGTAATCCTATACCATCATATAAGTGCTCTTCAAAGTCAGTGTAAGTATATTTACATACTCAAAATGGATTATATCATACACGGAATAGTAGGACTAAAATAAATAGGGAAGTAATTGCCAGCACAATTTTTAGAAGCGGCAGTAACTAAATGAAACTCGAAACATGTAGAGTTAACACAAACATTGTTAAACCATGCTTAAATCAAACAAATGAAGGCAAATGGGACAACATAAAATCAAAATGACTTTTTTTATTTTTGCTTTGTTTTACTTCTTTTCTTTTTGTTTGTTAAATTGGTTGAGACAACAAAGTTTGAAATTAATTGAAATTGGAAATAGGTATTATGGTGAAAGTAAAAATAGTCTACAATGGCAGTATTTGTAATCAAGCTGAGAGCTTTCATGTAGATGCTTAAATCCTCTTTATTGAAGAGGGAACCACTCGAGGCAAGTGTCCTATCTACTTTTTCTTTGCCTAATTTAGATAAATCTAATCTTCTTCACTAGTCTTAAAATTTAATAATATTCATCTTCCTTCATAAATTTTCTCTTTTTCTTTTTTTTTCTTTCTTCTTTCCTTGCAAGTAATGAGTTATTATTTGATGTCTTGTTTATATGTATATTATCAATAAGTTCGATAATGAAGTGGAGTAGATGAGCTCTTTGCATCACTTGACATAAATTTATGGATTAGTGGAAGTAGTTGTCGCAACAGTAACAGTCACTGAGTTGCCATTTTGTATTAATGGTAGTCAGCGCCAGACAGAAATGATTTAAATCTCATCAAACAAAACAATTCAAAAAATATTATCTATAAAAGATATATTTTAATATGGATATAAAGTTTCAGCGATCATGTTGTTGTTTGTGTTAACACCACTACAGCCTTAAACATAGCAGATTTATGATCAAAGGAGATTTCATCATGATAATTCCATCTTTCACGTGTTGAGATTTGTTTGTCTACCTAGGACTTCATTATCTAATGTTTCCCTCTCTTTTCTATGAAGAATAGGCTGTAATTCAGCTTTGCTTTTGTTGTTGTTTAACTCTGAGACAAACCTGAATGAGCTATGCTATGATCAAATGTATTCCAGCCTGGACCATCCCTTTTCTGTCAAGCTACAGCACACACGAGATTACATTCGCTCATGTGATTCTTTTTTTGTGTTTTTGATTTTTCTAAGTTAAGGTTTAATTTAAGAGGAATTTGGTTGTTATTTCTAGAAGATCAAGAACTCATGTATACAGAGCCATCTCAACAGCATTATTGGGTTCAGGGAAAATTAGTGCATTGGGCCCTATAGTATTTATTCTTTACCAACAAACCACAGTGTACATAGATTATAATTGAACCTCTAGACACATGAGGCCCTTGGACAACTGCTAAGTGTGCCCATGTCTTAAAACAGTACTACATATATTTCTACACTCCTTGGCTTCATTAATATTCATTGGATATGAAAGTATTTGATGAAATATACCAAGCATTACGCTACAGCCAATTGCATTTCACTACATTGAGCCTCTTTGTACTACAAACTACCTCACATAATCCTTTATGAATAGTCAGTTCATTTCAGTAACACCAAGTCCATGCTATTTCTCAGGTCAGATCCCAAACAATTTGCTGTTGTGCTATTGTGTAGCGCCTTCATTGACCAATGCTGATTAAACACTAGAATTTATAGTTTATATTTTTAATTTTGCGCACATGCATTGTCTGGTTTTCATTTTGTTGACTACACAGTATCGTAGGGTCAGTTGGGCACCATTTGTGAGAAAAGCAGCAACATGATGCAATTCACTCTGGCAGAAATTTGGAAACGACATGCTGTACTGCTTGGTATTTGCCCAGGAAGCTCAAATGCAAGCATTTTAGAGTGCTTGTGTGTCAATCTGAGGACAGTGCTATCTGAGGGCATGTACCAAAAATGATAAAAATCAAACATCTAGTCAGCATCATGATATTTGGCATGATCACTGGTGATGGCAATGTTATGTCCCCATTCATCTTCCCACATGGCCTCAGACTCAGCACAGAAGCCTACATCAAGTGCCTGGAGGATGTAGTGTTGCCCTGAGTCAAGAGGGTGGCTGCTCGAAGACCCTATGTCTGGCAACAGGACTCTGCACCATGCCACACAAGCAGAAGAACCCAGTGATGGCTGTCAGACAATTTCTGAGGCCACATCATCTCTAACATCTGGTCATCTAACTCCCCAGACTGCAACCTCCTTGATTATTATGTGTGAGGCACAGTTGGGCAAGAGACTAACAAAACTCCTGGTAAAACCAAAAATGAACTGAAGGCAAGGATTATGGCAGTATTCACCAACTTAAACAAGGAGACCATCTGGGAGAGTTGCAGGAGAATTGCAGCTCACCACCTTGATGATGAAAATAATTTTCTTTCTCAGTTTGCCAAAAGGCCAGCAATTTTGAGGGGAAGGGTAAGTTGATTACATTGGCACCACAACTTGACTGCTGCCTTATTTCATTGACCCTGAAGGGGCAAAAGGCAAAGTTGACCTGGATGGCCTTTGAACATAGAATGTAAACAGCTCAAAGAAATACTGCTAAGCAGTTTGTCAGCTTTGGTAATAATGTTACCAGCTTGCTACCGTACTACTAGTACTACTAGTAGATTGAGATTGAGGGCACAACTCTGAACAACGTGGAGAGTTTTACATACCTGGGAAGCTGTCTGTCCTCAAACTGCAGCATGGACAAAGATGTCTCCATGAGACTTGCAAAAGCAGGAGCTTCGTTTGGCAGACTTTGGACACGTGTGTGGGCTGAACGAAGCATCAGACTTACCACCAAACTGGCAGTCTATAGGGGAGTCATCATCACCTCTCTGCTCTACAGCTGTGGGACGTGGATACTGTATAGGAGGCAAATGCGAGTACTTGACCAGTTCCACCTCCTCTGCTTGCAACGAATCATGGGAACTTCCTGGGAGGACAGAGTCTCCAACACTGAGGTGCTTTGCAGAGCCGAAATGCCCAGGATCAAAACCCTCATCATGAAGGCCCAGCTCCGATGGGTCGGACATGTAGTCCGAATGGACGACATGCATCTGCCAAAGATGATCTTCTCTGAGCTGGCTTCTGGAGCAAGAAACCCTGGAAGGCCACTGAGGCGATGCTAGGACAGCCTGTAGACTTCTCTTGAGGCCTGTGGTATTTCAGTCCATGGCTGGGAATCGCTTGCCTCTGACCATGGTGCCTGGCATCCAGCTGTTCAAAAGGGTGTTAGGCTGTTCAAGGAAAAGTGCCTCAAGAGCCTAGACCAGAAGCAACAAGCCTGAAAAGAGAGGATCCCCAGCCATACTTCTGCTGTTATGTGCCCAACATGTAGCCACGTCTGTGTGTCTACCTTTGGGTTACATCCCCTTCTGGTGTCACTGATATCATTGTTGAACCCTGACAGACTTCCATTATTATACTAGTACTACTACTATTAATGATAATTCAGGCTCAGAGCAAATTTTGATGGAACTAGTAAATTACATCAAACCTGGTATTTGACTGATACAAAAGCAAGTTATAGCATTTTCTGAGGGAGACTGGGCTGCTGTATCTAGAGGTTGAGCATTGAAAGTGGTAAGCATTTCATCAGGTTTGGTATGGAATCTGCCAGCTTACTACCTTACTGCTTGTTATAAGCTCTCCCCGTTGAGGACGATGTGTGAGTGTTCAGTTTTTTGATGAAAATCTGCACAAATCATTTGTTTATAATGATCAAATGCTCATGCCACACATAAGCTCACTCCCTCCATTAATTGATATTATCTGAACTATGTGTCAGATGTTGGAGCAATTGCAGAGCAATGTGAAATGAAGTGTTTTGCTCAAGAACACAATGCACCACCCAGACTAGGAACTGAAATCACGATCGCTGGATTGTGAGTGCAACACCTTAACCACTAAGCCATACGCCCTCTGTTAGTAATCCTAGTACTAGTACAACTGTTAATAATTTAGACTCAGAGCAAATTTGGACTGAGTTGGTCAATTACATTGATCTGGTAATTGACTGATACAGAATCTAGTTGTGGTATATTCTGAGAAAGATTTGGCAGTTGTATCTCGGTATTTAGTAGGTTGGGCATCCAAAGTGGGACCACCACATCACTTTGGTCATGCAGTTCTGCTGCATTATGAATATTTGGTGTAGAATGTAGAGGAACATGGCCTAATGGTTAGAGCAGTGAACTTGCAGTCGAGGGATCATGTGTTTGAATCTCAGACCGGGCGATGTGTGTGTGTTTATGAGCGAAACACCTAAGCTCTATGCGGTTCTGGCAGAAGATAATGGTGAACTTCTGCTGACTCTTTCACCACAACTTCAAGTGGCGAGCTGGCAGAAACGTTAGCACGCTGGGTGAAATGTTTAGTGATATTTCATCTGCCGTTAACTTCTGAGTTCAAATTCAGCCAAGGTCGACTTTGCCTTTCATCATTTCGAGGTCGATAAATTAAGTACCAGTTAAGCACTGGAGTTGATGTAATCGACTTAATCCCTTTGTCTGTCCTTGTTTGTCCCCTCTATGTTTAGCCCCTTGCGGGCAATAAAGAAATAAGAAATGTTAGGATGCTGGGTGAAATGCTTAGCGGTATTTTACCTGTTGTTACATTCTGAGTTCAAATTCTGCCCAGGTCAATTTTACCTTTCATCCTTTCGTGGTCGATAAATTAAGTACCAGTTGCATACTGGAGTTGATTTAATCAACTGGCTTCCTCCCCCAAAATTTCAGGCCTTGTACCTAGAGTAGAAAAGAATATTTGGTCTAGATGGACAGTGATACAGTCAGGATGGTCAAGTAACATGAATTGATAAAGGAACATATCTGAGATAAAACCAGATCAAGGGAATTGCTAGAAAGAAGACACACACACTGAGATAAGATGAGAAAAATATGCAGAACATTACAAAACACTTGATGCAGGATAGAAATAGTTGGAATTGCATATGCCTAACTATAGAGTATGTTTTGATCTTTTCTCTTATTTGTCCAAGTCATTAGTCTGTGGTCATACTGGAGCACTGCCTTGAAGTGTTTAGTGGAACAAATCAATCCCAGTATTTATTGCCTCTGCCTTAGCGAAGGCAGAGGTGCTGTTCTCAGTCATGTTTGTTTGTTTGTGGACAAGATATCTCAAGAACTGCTGGATGAATTTGGATGAAACTTTCAGGGATGTCTGACCTTGTGATTGGTGCAAACTGATTAGATTTTGAGATCGATCCGGTACCAGACAAGGATTCTGGATTATTTTTTTGTTATATTTACTTTACTTGATTACAATCTAATGTTAACTTTCAAGTCTTTCTCAATTATCTCCCTTTAGGCTGTAACTATTTTGAATGGTGAATTTGTTGACTTTGGCTTGTATTAGATAAGGATAAACTATTTATTATGGTTACTAAATTTTCTACTACCACCTTCACAGTACCGGAAAAGGATTCTGGATTAGTTTTCCAGTTTTTTTTTTTTTTATGTAATTTTTGAGAGTGGTGGGGTTCGTTTTTAGTATTCTCTTTTGTAAGAACAGTCAAGTTTATTTCAGATATTCCCATTTTAAAAAGTCATCTCCAACAAATCATTGAGAGGACGTTGGTGTTGCTTTGGCAGAAGTTTGCGCTCACTGAGTGATCCTGTTTATTTTTGTGTCTTGAACTTCTATTGGTCTCTTTTACTGAACCACTAGGTTACAGGGATGTGAACAAACCAGCCCCAGTTGTCAAGCAACATGAGGGACAAACACAAAAATGCATACACACATACATACATACCTACATACATTATTATTATGGCTGCCCCCTTGTTATCGAGTATGGCCATTGCATGAAGGTTTACTGGTGCTGTGATCGAATGTGTCTTTTTAGCCCCGCTAAAGATCTACAATGTCTTGTACAAAATTGGCAACTAAAACCTTTGCTGGTAATAGCCGGCTGTAGTTGTAACTGGGCTTCATGTACCTTTGCATGTCATTTAAGTCCTCCTGCCGAATTACACTCTCTTCCACATGCCCGACAGATATGATTAGTATGGTGTGTTACACCACCACCAGTGGCCAGGTTGTCACTCATCTGTCTCTTTTTATGACTACGAAGATGACTCTTGAGTCCAGCTTTACTGAGGCAGGGTCTTGCACAGACATTGCATGTCAGCATCAAAGAAGACCCTTCCCTTCTGGAAGTATAACAGTGATGCCCTTCCTGACATCCCTCCTTACTTTCTCATACATACATACATACATATTTATACACAAACACAAATATATATGGCAGTGCATGTATGAGCTACAGTTTTACATATTCTAAAATATGAACAATACAGAGAAGATTAGCATGGCTCCTGTGCTAGAACAACACCCAAATTCATGTTGGGGCCATGCTGGGGCACATGGTGGAGTCCCAGTATGGCTGCAGTCTAATGATTGAAACAAGTAAAAGATTTTTTAAAAATGGTAAAGGATGTACATATAATGGGCTTCTGCAAGTATTTTCATCAACCAAATTCTTTCATAAGGCATTGGTCAGTCAGGGTCTATTGTAGAAGATATGTGTCCAAGGTGCCATATGGTGGGACTGAACCCAAAATCATATGGTTGTGAATCAAGCTTTTTAACCACACAACTATAACTTATATAATTTTTTAAAAAAATTTTGTTAATAAATTTTCCCTCAAAAATATAGAAAGTGAAAGAAATAATATTAATATGATATTACATGACTTAATGTAATTTTTGACTATTTTTCAATTGAGGAAAAAAAAACTTTCTATTCAGAACCTTGTTGTATTTGAGTAGATGCAGACTGTTGTTAGTATGTTATGCAGTAAACAAGCTTCTAAACAGCCAATGCTAACATAGAAAGAAAGAATGAAAGCAAGAAATAAGACATTAAGACAAGATCTCTCCTGTATAATTGAAGCTGATGTATCTGATTTTTCTGATTACTTTCAGAAACATTTAAAGTGCCTCAATACATGTTGCTTGTTTGTCTCTTGATTTTCCTTTCCTTTTTCTATTTCTTTTATTTTGAAACTAGTATCGAGTTAGTTAATTTGAGAATATACACATGTAGAAGAGTGAATACATATACATATATATATATATATAATATATATATATATATATATATATATGTGTTTGTGTGTGTGTGTATGTGTGTGTGCGTGTATGTGTGTGTGATCATATGTATTTTGTATATTCGCATCACGTATGTTTTCGAGTGTGTGTATGTGTGTGCTTGTGTGTGGCGCTTTGATATATAAGAAACCCTGCACTCAAGTTCCTCTGCTGCAAATGAACCTTGCAATGATGTGTTATGCAGCTGCACAGGAAATCTCAATTACTGAATGATAGACACACACACACGTACACACCTGTTTATATATATATATATATATATATATATATATATATATATATATATATGTATGTATATATATTTATATATATATATATATATATATATATATATATATATATATATATATATATAATATATATACATACATATATATATATATATATATATATAATATATATATATATGTATGTATGTATGTATGTATGTATGTATATATATATATATACATATGTGTTACGTATATATGTGTATATGTGCATGTGTTTTCTATTTTCTCGATAATTATTTCAGTCTGCAAAGTTCATTTAAACATTTGTTTTATTTTTTTGCTTTGCTTTTTCACTTTTATACACAGTTTGCTTTGTGCGCTTATATACATGTATGTGGTGTGTGCATACACACACACACACACACACACGTGTCTGTATATATTTATATGTACATGATGTTATATATATATATATATATATATATATATAATATATATATATGATGTTATTTTCTTGTTTTATTCTCCTCTTCCTAATCCTCTCTCTCCCTCTCTCTCTCTCTCTTCCTTTATCTTTTTATCTCTTTCTTATTTTTCTAAATTCTTCCTTTTCATTGTTTTTTTGTTTTCTTTTCCTTTTTAACAATTCTGTTCTTGCTGTTATTGTTGTTGTTGTTGTTGTTGTTATATAGTTATTGTTGTTATTGTTGCTCTTGATTAAATTAACTATCAGTCTGGAGATTACCATCAGAGACTTAAAGAATTTTTGTTTTCATTATATGGTGGGCTTGTGTGTGTGTGTGTATGTATGTGTGTCTCTCCACGTTAATGCCTGCACTACAGTGATTATATATATATATATACATATGTATGAATATATATTTATATATACATATATATGTGTACATATATATATACATATATATATGTGCATATATATATGTATATATATATATATATATATATATATACACATACGTATGTATGTGTGGATATATATATATATGCATGTATGTATATTATGTGCATATGTGTGTGTGTGTGTGTGCTTTACTTTTTTGTTTCTTTGTATTTTTGTTTTTTTTTATATGACAAGCAAATAAATGTCTATCTTGGAGATAGAAGAATCAGTTCTGTGATTAATTTCTCAGTCTAATAATCAATCTGTCTACATTGCTTAATTACTGATGTTCATTGTTATTATCATTATTGTTAATGTTGAGTTTGCTTCCGTTGTTGTTATTGTTATTGTAGTGGTTTGTTGTGTTATACTTTTAATTGAGTGGCACAATGAATGAGATATTTCAACTATTGTGCCATTGACTGCTGACCAGACTAGACCGGACTAGACCAGACTAAATAGTTATGAGTTCAAGCCTTAGAATTTTTACTTCCAGAATGACTGGGTGAAACAGGCACTGGTGTGGCTGTGTGGTAAGAGGTTTTGTTTCCCAGTCACCTGGTAATGGGTTCAGTCCTGCTTTGTGACACCTAGAGCAATGTCTTTAGTATAGCCCCATGCTGATCAAAGCCTTGAGAGTAGATCTGCTTGATGGAAGCTAAACAGAGCCCGCTGTATATGCATGTAGGTGCACAAATGAAATGCAAATACAAACTGCGGAGGTCCAGAGCCAACACCTTGCATTCAGTCTCAGCAGGCCACAAGTGCCCAACCTGTAGGTGAGCCTTTTGAGCCCACATTGGACCGATTGGCCACAGCTGGATACACCTTGACTTGACATCTCCCATGCGATACCCTTGGTTATCCTCAACAACAGATGAACTTATAGAAAATAATGTATGTATGTACGTATGCATGTATGTATGTATATGTATGTATGTATGTATGTATGTATGTCATTATTAAGTCTATTTCAAGATTTCTTGCCAATAGAGAAGAAACCAGTTTCTAACCAAGATCTAAGGCTCCTTCATTGGAATTTCAACATCAACAACAGGGTATTTTTGTTTGTATGTATGTACATATGTATGTATGTATGTATGTATGTATGTATGTATGTGTATGTATGTATGTATGTATGTATGTGCAGATTTGTATGTTTTATATATGTATTCTTATTCATATAGATGCATATCTAGACATGCTCATATATATTTAAATGGTAAACTTCTGGGAAGTTTTACAGACTTTTACAGTTCCAGCGATGGATTGGATCTGTAGTCTTCAATTTAACTTTCTCCTTTCTGGTTTTCAGAAACCTATTAGGTATTGGTATTTAGGCAGTGTGTTACATGTGCCAGGGCCCCAATAATTACAGGTATAAACCTGAACTTGTAATCTGGATAGGGTAACTGCAGATTTCTCAATAGTTCAGCATAGGTGTTCTCTTTTTCACTGATCTTCAGCTTTATGTGAATATATGCTGGGCAGCTAATTTCCACATGTATGTATGTATGTGTGTGGTGTGTGTGTGTGTGAGTGTGAGTGTGTGTGTGTGTGAGTTTGTGTGTCTTCTTGTCTTGATATTGCATGGTAGCTGTATATTCATTGTAACTGTGATACAAGCAGCATCATTCATCTTTGATATTCTGCAAGAACATGCTTGACCATGGAGAAGTATCAGTTTGCTTATAAACAGGCAAGGTTCGAAACAAGAAGAGCATCCAGCCTGTAAAAAATCTGTTCCAATAGATACTGCCTGATCCATGCAAGCATGGAAAGTAGGTGCTAAATCTGTGGCGATGTCAGTATATCATACTCGGAGACGCCTACTGCATGAAAGCTTGATAGTTAAGTAGTCCAACAATATTTGATGCAATAAACCCCGGAAAATTTTTAATTAAACAAAAATCTCTCAGCTCACATTAATCTTCTTCTTCTTCTTCTTCTTCTTCTTCTTCTTCTTCTTCTTCTTCTTCTTCTTCTTCTTCTTCTTCTTCTTCTTCCTCTTCTTCTTCTTCCTCTTCTTCTTCTTCTTCTTCTTCTTCTTCTTTCTTCTTCTTCTTCTTCTTCTTCTTCTTCTTCTTCTTCTTCTTCTTAAGCTGATCAATTCCATAGAGCCTTCCTTCTTGGCAAACATATTTTGCAGCTTGTTGATCATGGCCTATAGGCAACAAGACAGAAGGAACTGATATTATTTTTAATTCAAGCAAAGGCAGCAAGCTGGGAGAATCGTTAGCATGCTGGGCAAAATGTTTAGCAACATCTCGTCTGTCATTACGTTCTGTGTTCAAATCCCACCTAAATCGACTTTGCCTTTCATCCCTTTTGAGATCGCTGAAATAAACACCAGTCGAGCAGTCGATGTTATTGACTTGTTCCCTCCTCTGAACTTGCTGGCCTTGTGCCAAAATTTGAAACCAATGTTAGTTAAAGTAGCTGGCAGAATCATATGGTGGTGGTGTAGTAGGTGTGGTGGAGATGGTAGTGTTGTTGTTGTTGTTGGTGATGGTGGTGGTGGGAATGTTGGAAAGGCAATGGTTGCATGCTTGTATGTTACTAAGTTACCACATTACCAACACAGTAATGACCACCACAACTGCCATCTCCATTACCATCATTACACAGTCCCAATTATTGTCTTCTTCGAAGGGTTGTTTTTCGGTACCTTACCATTCAGTTCTTTTTACCTCCACATCACTACCACCGTTAAGCCTACCATATTTCTACCCCTTCGTGTTTTGGCTAGTCTACATTACTCTGTAAGGAGCATAGGACCAGTTTCCTAGTTTCTCTAGAACATATATTCCTCCCTGGCTGGAACTCTACTCCTTTGTAGAATTACTCATTTCTCCACCTGAGTGGTCTGGAACAATATAAAATGAAGTGTTTTGCTCAAATGCACAACGCATTGCCCAGTCCTAGAATCAAAACCACAATCTTATGCTCCTGATTTCAACACCCTGACCACCACGTCATGCACCTCCACCCACAAAATATCTTACCACAAATTCCCCATCCATTCCCCTCCATACTGTTTTCTTCCCATATTTTCAATCTTCTTCCTGTTATTTTAGTTTTATTACATTTAAAATTTCATGTTTTTTATATTTAATTTTGCATTATTTTATTCTATCTTTTGTTTTATATATATTTCCACTTTTCTATATTTTACATATTTTTTTTTGTCTGTTCTATATTTTCTTTGTTCTTTTCATCTTTTTTCTTCTGTGTATTCCTTTTGCAAGTTCTGTTTTAAAATCAATTTTAGTATTGCAGTTCAATATCGTTTACACAATTTAGTATTTATGATAAGATAATGGTGAAGAAATGATACAGTGGTACCGGGAATGTAACAAATACATTTATGGCAGTGAAACAATAGAATTTCAAAGACATAACTGACGGTCTGCATTAGTTTAGAAAATTTATTTGGAAAATAACTGAACATAAATAAATAACAAAATTAGATAAGATAGTTTGTTTTGAGAATAAGAAGTGAACAAATGTCTGTTGTTTTTCAACAAAGGCCCTTGATCTAATGAAGGGCTCCTGCATGGTACTCCAGATTTCTCCTCTTTCTCACAGCAAGCTAAGTCATTTTATTTTGGGTACTCTTTTACTCTTTTACTTGTTTCAGTCATTTGACTGTGGCCATGCTGGAGCACTGCCTTTAGTCGAGCAAATCGACCCCAGGACTTATTCTTTGTAAGCCTAGTACTTATTCTGTCAGTCTCTTTTGCCAAACCGCTAAGTTACGAGGACGTAAACACACCAGCATTGGTTGTCAAGTGATGTTTGGGGGGACAAACACAGCTACACAAATATATACACACACACATACACACACACATACACACACACACACACACACACACACACACACATATATATATACATACATACATATATACGATGGGCTTCTTTCAGTTTCTGTCTACCAAATCCACTCACAGGGCTTTGGTCAGCCCAAAGCTATAGTAGAAGACACTTGAACAAGGTGCTACGCAGTGGTACATGAACCCGGAACCATGTGGCTGGTAAGCAAGCTACTTACCACACAGCCAATCCTACTCCTACTGTTTGCATTTATGGTACATTACATCTTTTTAGTACCATTGTTGGAATCTGAATGAATTATAGAATCAAGGAGATTACATATGTTGTGAAGAGAAGGGTTTTTGAGCTGTGGAGATTTCGTTGTTTATGCTAGAACACTAGGGGCATAGCAACTTATTGAAGGAGAAATTTTTGGCACATCACACTTATGGAATTGATGCTTTATTTTCCATGGGACTTTGTAAAATGGTGTGTGCATGTGATTGTGTGTGTGAGAGAGAGAGAGAAAGAGAGAGATGAAAATTAATTTATAAAAAAACATGTTAAATGGTACCAGTTTGTCACCAACTGCTATATTTGAAATCATTGAAGGCAATAACAAATGACTGAGACCTTTGGCAATATGCTGTGCTTCAGAAGAAGACCCATCAGACCAAGTGGAATTGTAGTCATGGAAGATACTGGTGTCATGCAAATGGCACCTGTGCTGGTGGCATGTAAAAGCACCCATTATACTTGCAGAGTGGTTGGTGTTAGGAAGGGCATCCAGCTGTAGAAACTATGTCAAATCTGACTGGAACCTTGTGTAGCTCTCCAGCTTACCAGCCTTGGTCAAACCGTCCAACCCATGGCAGTATGGACACTGGAAATTAAATGATGATGATGATGATGGTGGTGGTGGTGTTTGAGAGATAATAGAAAATGATAGAAATCTTAATTTAAGGACTTTATAATACAAGGTATGATTTCCACATTACTTTAGATTTGCGAAGGTGATATATATAAATCAAAGACTGCCAGAAAAGGCAGTGACTCTTAATGTTGTGAGGTTTGGTGAGTAATTGTTCTGCAGAGTCATGCAGACATTGCTTTTGTTGTTATTTCACACTGCGTCAGACCTGATTGAATAAAGTTTCGAGTAAAGGCATTCCAGCCATGACTACTCTGTCGTTCATTCTGGTATAGTCCACTTAGAACTCCATTACCTGGTGTGTTGGTCTTTTTAAAGATAGTGGTAGGGTGTAATTCTCAGTGTGATTTAAAAAAGATAATTTCCAAGGTTGATAAAAGGATGAGAGGCAAAATTGACCTCTGTGGAATTTGAACTCTGAACATGAAGAGGGACAAACTGCCACTAAGCATCTTGCCCAGTGTGCTAACAATTCCACCAGCTCACTGCCTTAAAAAATGATAACAATAATAATCCTTTCTACTAAAGCACAAGGCCTGAAATTTGGAATGAGGGTGGGGCTAGTCAATTGCTTCAACCCCAGTGTTTCACTGGTACTTTAATTTGTCGACCCCCAAGAGGACGAAAAGCAAAGTCAACCTTGGTGGAATTTGAACTCAGAATGTAAAAACAGACAAAATGCCTCAAAGCATTTTGCCTGGCATGCTAACAATTCTGCCAGCTTGCTGCCTTTTTAAGGATAATGATCCTTTCTACAATAGGAACAAGGCCTGAAATTTGAGGGAAGGGGATTAGTCAATCAAATCAACCCAAATGCTCCACTGGTATTTATTTCATTGACCCTAAAAAGATAAAAAGCAAAGTTGACCTCGGCAGGATTTGAACTCACAACATAAAAATTGACATAATGCTGCTGAGCATTTTTCCCTGCATGCTAACAACTCTGCCAGCTTACCACGTTAATAATGATAACACTAATCTTTTCTATTCTCGGCACAAGTCACGAAATTTTAGGGGAGGGGGCCAGTTGATTAGATCAACCCTAGTTGTGCAACTAGTACCTAATTAATTTATTAACCCCAAAAGAATGGAAAAAAAATGTCTACCTTGGTGGAATTTGAATTCATCATCATCATCATCATCATTTAGCGTCCGCTTTCCATGCTAGCATGGGTTGGACGGTTCAACTGGGGTCTGTGAAGCCAGAAGGCTGCATCAGGCCCAGTCTGATCTGGCAGTGTTTCTAAGGCTGGATGCCCTTCCTAATGCCAACCACTCCGTGAGTGTAGTGGGTGCTTTTTACGTGCCACCCGCACAGGTGCCAGACGGAGCTGGCAAACGGCCATGGACGGATGGTGCTTTTTACGTGCCACCGGCACGGGGCCAGGCGAGGCTGGCAACGGCCACATGTAAAAATTGACAAAATGCTGTTGAACATTTTACACAGCATGCTAACAATTCTGCCCACTTACCACCTTAATAATGATAATAATAATGATTATAAATCTGATGCGGTTGCCATGTTGAACAGGTTAAGTGAGTATGCAGAAGATCACTTAACAGCTCATTTAACAGATGTTACTGAATTTATAGTGCATGTGGTATTGAAATTAATCTGTTTAGTAACAATAACATTAACAACAATGAAAAAATAGAAATATTTGGGGAAAATTCAGTGCAAAATTTTAACAGGAAATTTATCTTTTTTTAATTACAGCAAAAAAAAATCTTGTCTTTTTGGAAATTTGACAAAATTATCTCAGATAAGAAAAGCAATCAGAAGAAATAGGGAAATTACAAATCTGAATAATCAGAGCAAGAGAAGGTAGGAGAAGAATTCTTTTTTTTTATTGTAGTTTTGATTTTATTGATATTTATACTTATTTACCTTTTAAAAGGCAGGAAATTTACTTTCCTTTCTCACCTTGTATTTTTAAACCAAAAAAAACCCCAAAAAAAACAGCTTCTACAAAATACTTTCAACAAAAGAAGTTTCTGCAATATATATATATATATATATATATATATATATATATATATATAATATATATATATTATATATGTATACATTATATATATATATATATATACATATATATCTTTATATATAAAAGTGAGGTTGTGTGCTGTCTGTCTCTTACGATTTAGATTCCTAACTACTCCCACATTTTGCGGTGCAGTTTAACCAAAAGCGGGTATCTTATAGTCGTGATTCGTATCGAGCCCTTCTGGGTATTAGCGCATGTCTACGATGAGTCGACGATTTAAAAAAAAATTTACCATCAATTTTTCCCATTTTTAATGCATTTTTGGCATATATAAGGGAAGTAACTCTCTAAAAATTTATTAGTAAATCTCAGAATGTAAAAAGCTACAGTAACACCACCCCCTTTGTGGTTAGCCATATTGAGATGACTATTATACATTACATCTCTAAAAATGCTTATATAGTTTTAATTTGTATATAATATTCCCGCTAGCATGAGTTGGACAATATATGTTAAGCAGATATGTTTATGTGATGTGTGTGTGTATGCAGACATAATTATATATCTTTTATTAAGTCATCTCTCTCTCTCTCTCTTCTCTCTATAAAATAGATATATATATATATACCACACATTATATATACAGTGCGGGTGCACGTAAAAAGCACCCACTACACCACGGAGTGGGTTGCGTTGGAAGGGCATCCAGCCGGTAGAAACACTGCCAGATTTGACTGGCCTGATGAAGCCTTCTGGCTTTCACAGACCCAGTAGAACCGTCCAACCCATGCTAGCATGGAAAACGGACGCTAAATGATGATGATGATGATGATGATAGTTATTTCCCTTACAAACCCAAGCAACGCCGGGCGATACTGCTAGTAGTTAATAAAAAAATATGTATCAGACAGAAGCACACTCTAAAAATATAGAGCAGTAATTATTACAACAAAATTTTATATCTTAGACATAGAGTTACTCAGGGTTTCGCACCCACAAAATTAAAGCCTTGTGGACAGCTCGTCAGATTCTATATAAATACAAAATTTTAAAATATTTACGTTGCAGACATGAGGAAATGCTCAGAATTCAAGGAATCCGAAAAAAAACGTTAATAGGTATGGGTTATTTACCCTTAAGCAGAGGGATAAAAAAAAAGAATAAGAAAATAAATATCTGTAAAGTGCTTATCTTGCGTAATCAGACAGTGGAGTTTGGTACAGTCCACTGACTTGCTAACTCTTGTCAGACCATCCAACCCATGACTGCATGGAAAACAGACATTAAATGATGATGATGACGACGATGATTAATTTTATATAGTCTGACGAGCTGTCCACAAGGTTTTAGCTTTGTGGGTGCAATACCTTGAGTAACTCTATGTCCAAGATATAAACTTTTGTTGTAATAAATATATATATATGTTGTAACCAAATGTGAATCGTTAGTGATTTTTTTTTCCTCCATCTTCCTTTTCTTTTGGACTTTCCTCTGTCTGCTGTTTCTGAAGAAGAGCTTTGCTCAAGACATAAAACTACCCTTCTTTCCTTCCCCGAGCATCAGCTAATACTTTACATGTACCACATCCTCACGATGTTGCTTTTTTGTGTTTGTTCTTCCTTTTTGGTGGATTTACTATATATATATATATTGGTAAAAATGGTAAGATAACAAAAGAAAGAAAGAGACTTCAATATTATGTAAATAGAGGAAATTTATCTGTAAAATAATATGTGACAATTATTCAATAGCCAAGATAAAACTCTGAGTTTTGGATGCCGAGGTGGAAATTCCACAACACCATCTCTTCGGTTATCTGGCCAGATAACCGAAAGATGGTGTTGTGGATTTCCACCTCGGCATCCAAAACTCAGAGTTTTATCTTGGCTATTGAATAATTGTCACATATTATTTTGTATATATATATATATATATATATATATATATATATAATATATATATATATATACATATATATATACATACATATATATGAAAGAAAAATGTTTATACAATCTATTTCCTCCATTGTTATGGAAAATGTTTGTTTAAGTCTGTTTACATTTAGGATTTAAATATATACACATTAAGAAATATGTATATAAGTTTCTTTTATAAGGATTGTATGTCATATGTGAATCCAGGTATAAGTAATAGCACCATAATATATAGGATTAAAAAAAAAGCTCTGCGATTGGTAAAATTGCAGAAAGCTACTTGCAGGACTCAAATTACATAAGGACTTGAATTACATATGTACACACTCATACACACATATATATGGTGAAGGAGCACAGCTTAGTGGTTAGGGTGTTCACTCATGATCATAAGATTGCAAGTTTGATTCTTTGCAGTGCATTGTGTCTTTGAGCAAGAAACTTGATTCCCCCTTGCTCCAGTCCATTCAGCTGGCAAAATTGAGCTGTATCTGTATTTCAAAGGGTCACCCCTGTCATACTCTTGTGTTAGGCTGAATCTCCCTAACATCTACATTAAGGGTTTGTATGTCTGTGCAGTGCACATCCACTTGCACATTAATTTCATGAGCAGGCTGTTCTGTGGTCCAGATCAACCGCTGGTTATAGATGCAGGTGTGGCTGTGTGGTAAGAAGTTTGTATCAGAGCTACATTGTTCTGGGTTCAGTCCCACTGTGTGGCACCTTGGGTAAATGTCTTCAACTATTGCCCCAAACTGACCAAAGTCTTGTGATTGGATTCAGTAGATGGAAATTGAAAGAAACATGTCTATCTATCCATCCATCCATCCATCCATCTACCCATCTATCTAACTCTGTGTGTGTGTTTCTTTGTGTCTGAGGACTCCCCTACCACTGCTTAACAATTATTGTGTTTGCATCTCTCTAACTTCGCAGTTCAGCAAAAGAGACCAATAGAATAAGTACCTCGCTTGCAAGAAAACAAAAAAAAACAGTACTGGGTCTCATCAATCAACTAAAAATCCTTTAAAGTGATGGCCCAGCATGGCCACTGTCAACCGACCCAAACAAGTAAAAGGTAAATGCTAAAAGATTGTGTGGTAAGAAGCTTGCTTTCCAACCATATGGTTCTGGATTCACTCCCACTGTGTGGCACCTTGCACAATTTAATTTTTTCATTGTTGAATTGATAAAAGGTGATTTTTTTTTTCTAATTTATATATTATATTTTGTGAAATTTTATTTAGTATTTCTAAATTGAGATTTTCCCTGTAAGTTTGGAATAATATTCCATAATATTATACACATATATATATATATATATATATATATATATATACATGACAGGCTTCTTTCAGTTTCTGTCTTCCAAATCCACTCACAAGGCTTTGGTTAGCCTGAAGCTATAATACAAAATACTTGCCCAAGGTGCCACACACTAGGACTGAACCTACAACCATGTTGTTGGGAAGTAAGGTTCTTACCACACAGCCATGCCTGCACCTATATATATATATACATTATCATCATCATCATCACTATTTAGCATCTGTTTTCCATGCCGGCCTGGGTTAGATGGTTTGACTGAAACTGGTAAGCTGGAGAGCTACACCAGGTTCTAATCTGATTTGACATGGTTTCTATGGCTGGATGCCCTTCCTAATGCCAACCACTCCAGAGAGTGTAATGAGTGCTTTTAACATGCCACCAGCACAGATGCCAATTACTTGACTCCAGCATTAGGCACACACACACACACACACATATATAGATATAGGATAAAAAATTATTAATTTAATAATAAATTTTACCAAGTCATTTCAGTATGGAAAATAACCATATTCGATAAAAACTTATACAAGAAGTCTTTCTTATATATAACTAGCAGTATCGCCCAGCGTTGCTTGGGTTTGTAAGGGAAATAACTATACAAGCAATTTTAGAGATGTAAAGTATAATAGCCATCTCAATATGGCTAACCACAAAGGGGGGTGTTACTGTAGCTTTTTACGTTCTGAGATTTAATAATACATTTTTAGAGAGTTACTTCCCTTATATAATAGCAAAAAAAAATGCATTAAAAATGGGAAAAAATGATGGTAATTTTTTTTTTAAATCGTAGACTCATCGTAGACGCGCACTAATACCCAGAAGGGCTCGATATGAATCTCAACTCTAAGATACCCGCTTTTGGTTACACTGCACCGCAAAATGTGGGAGTAGTTAGGAATCTAAATAGTAGGAGACAGACACACAACTTCACTTTTATATATAAAGATTATAACAATAATTAATGGTTTAGCAACAAGTTGCTTCACCGCATACTGAAAATTTAGAAATAGCAGATAACCATATCTGTAACTCAGATATGTTTATCTGTGGAGTCATATTTTGTAGTGAAAAGAAATAAGTCTTTTGGCTGCTATTTCTAAATTTTCGGTATGTGGTGAAGCAACTTGTTGCTAAACCCTTAATTATTGTTATAATTATAAATATATATATATATTTCTGTGTATGCATGTGTGTTTGTATGTTTATGTGTTTGTGTGTGCATGTTGAATTTGATGAAACAAATTAAATAAAAAGAAGATATGAATATGAAATTAATAAGCAAACAACTCAATATAATGGAGCCAAAAAAACTGGAAATAGAATAACTGAATGATTCACAGAAAGAATATAAACGATATGGTACTAATGAAATATATATTCAGAATAAAATTAATGAAATTATGCCTATGTGTATGTATCTAGCAATTTATTTATCGGTCTGTGTGGCACATGTATTTGTTTGTCTATCTCTCTGATCTATCTGTCTATCTGTATGTAGGTATGTTATTCTGTTTATCTATCGATCTACCTATCTATCTATCTATCTATCTATCTATCTATCTATCTATCTATCTATCTATCTATCTATCTATCTATCTATCTATCTATCTATCTATCTGTCTATCTCTATCTATCTATCTATCTATCTATCTATCTATCTGTCTATCTATCTATCTATCTGCACATACACACATAGATATATATGCATATATATATATAATATATATATATATATATATATATATACACATATATATGTATATATATGTGTGCACATATATATGTATACATATATACATATACATATGCATACATATGTATATATATATATATATATATATATATATATATATACACATATATATGTATATATATATATACATATACATATACATATGCATACATATGTATATACATATACATATACATATGCATACATATGTATATACATATATATATATACACATACATATGTATATACATATATATATATATACACACACATACATACATACATACATATATACACATACGTACATATATATATATATATACACATACATATGTATACATATATATATATATGTATACTTTTAGATTATTCTTGACAATCTCTTTCCTATAAGTATTTCATTTTTAGTATATATATGTCTTCCATCTAAAAGTTCTTGTGTTTCAATATGGAATCACTTGAACTGCATTTTGTCAATATTAACATTACGAAATGCATTTGCCTGCTACATACACACCCACAAGCACACAGGCATATATACATACAAATATACATTTAAACACACCCACACAAAAATACACACACATGCATGTACTATGTACACATACATTTATGCAAATGTGTATCTGCATAGACAGTTTATCTCATCATCTATATTCTTGTGTATGTATAGGTGTCTCTGTATATTTCACTCTTTCTATGTATACATACACATACAGAAAGTGTGTGTGTGTGTGTGTGTGTTTGAATTGGTGTGTGTGTGTCTGTGTGTATTTAATGTGTATATGTATATTTGTACACGTGTGTTTGCATACGTACATATATTTTAATCTTTGATGGAGAAAAGAAAAATTTTTGCTTCATCTTTCTGAAGAAGCAAAGCAGGTTAATCCAGATTAGATGCTGGTATATAACAACAACGACAAGCACAAGAACATCAAGAACAAGGACAAAAACCACTTCATCAACTGACACAACTATAACAAAAAGCAAACAAACAAAACCACAAACACAACAACAACAACAACAACAGTAATGACTGCGATCCCCAACCACCCTAGAACCACCACCACCATCACTAACAACAACAACAACAACAATAACAACAAAAGTAACTACAGTAATGTTAAAGCTACCAGAGGACAAAAATGGTGTTTGATTTTAAGAATCACTGAATGTGAAAGACTTTGTTATCCAAGAGGAGAAGACCCTGTCAAATATCTGGACATATTCACTGTTAATGGAAATGACTCGTAGAAAAGGGGATTATGATTAACATTTAAAAATATAATTCTACAAGAGAATGCCGGTGCAGAGATGATGCATCTAGATGGTTGCATTGACCATGAGATTCACCATGCCATGTATGTTATGCGCATGTAGATAGGAAGATAAGAAATGTAGTGTGTCAACAGACTTAACCTAAATCTTCAAAATTTATTAATCTAAGTTGTAATGTTTCGTATAGAGATATATTTCTATATATATGTTTGTATGTATTTTCTCACAAGCTCTCTCTTTTTATCTTTCTTTCTCTCTCTCTCTCTATATGTGTGTATATATATATATATATATATATAGAGAGAGAGAGAGAGAGAGAGAGATGAATTAATAAAATATATATATATTATGTCTGCATACACACACACATACACAAACATATACATGCTTATACATATATTGTCCAACTCATGCTAGCATGGAATATTATATACAAGCTCACACACAAGCATACATCATTATCATCATTTAAGATCGAACTTCTGTGTACATTTATATACATACATATATATATATATATATTATATATATATATATTATATATATATATATAATCTAACCCATTACAGTTACACAAGAACTACTTTCATACACACATACTTTACATATATACATACATTACATACATACTTAAATATATACATATTAACATACAAGCATTACATTACTTATATATATACATACATTGGGGCCCTGGGATATATAACACGTTGCCTAAATACCAATCTTGAGGAAATAGGCTTCTCAAAATCAGAAAGGAGAAAGCTGATTTGAAGACTATAGATCCAATCCATCACTGGAACTGGAAAAATCTGTAAAACTTTCCCGAAGTTTATCATTTAAGTATATATGAGCATGGCTAGATATGCAACTATATGCATGAGAAGACATACATAAAGCAAAACAAACAAATCTGCACATATATTTACATACATACATGCAAAAGTACTCTGTTGAAATTCCAATGAAGGAGACTTGGATCTTGGTTAGAAACTGACTTTTTCTCTACTATCAAGAAATTTTGAAATAAACCTGAACTGTGACATACATACATACATACATACATACATACATACATACATACATACATACATACATACATACATACATACATACATACATACATACATACATACATCTGTATATTTGTGTGTCCACAAGTTTGCACAGGCATAGTTGTGCAATAATAAAGTTTGCAACATAACTTCATAGATTTGGCCCTCCTTTTACTTTGAGGCACCTTGGATGTGTCCTGCTCTAGCTTTGGGTAGAACTCTTCCTTTATAGTGAAAGC
>NC_043013.1:34593856-34596356 GCF_006345805.1 Octopus sinensis | reverse complement strand
TCCAACCACACAGTTCCAGGTTCAGTCCCATTGCGTGGCATCTACAGCAAGTGTCTTCTACTATAGCCTCAGGCTGACCAAAGTCCTGTGAGTGAATTTGGTAGATGGAAACTGAAAGGAGCCTGTCATGTGTGTGTGTGTATATTATATATATATATATATATATACACACACACATATATATGTATATATGTGCATATATATACATACACACACACACACATATATATATATATGCATATATATATATGTATGTGTGGAGGCGCAATGGCCCAGTGGTTAGGGCAGCAGACTCGCGGTCGTAGGATCGCGGTTTCGATTCCCAGACTGGGCATCGTGAGTGTTTATTGAGCGAAAACACCTAAAGCTCCACGAGGCTCCGGCTGTACTCTTTCACCACAACTTTCTCTCACTTCTGTTGGCCTGCTCGCTTAGCCAGCGGTGTGGCGTCATTTGAAGCCTAAAAAACAATGCGAAACGCATTGTGATCAGCGATGTGTAGCAACATCTGATAGCCTCGTCGGTCACGGTGATCACGGTGATATATGTATGTATTTGTGTCAGAGTTTGTCCCCACCACACCATCCCTTGGCAAACAATGTTGGTGTTTTTTATCCCCGTAACTTAGCAGCTTGGCAAAAGAGACCTATAGAATAAGTACTAGGCTTACGAAAAATAATTACTGGGGTTGATTTGTTTGACTAAAGGTGGTGCTCCAACATGGCAGCTGTCAAATTACTGAAACAAGTAAAAGAGAATAATACTGATGCAGTACCAGGCAATGGCTCTCATGGCTTCTGATCTTAATTGATTGGAAGTGTTATCATTTACATTGTTGTGTCTTGGTATAAAAGATGGGCTACAGCAAATATTCTGCTCAATACCACAGATTTGCTTATCAGTTGTTTGAGCTTAACCATTTGAGCATGTCCCTTAGTGGCTGATGATATGTGCATTTCTGATCACGAGCAGAAGTAGTGGAGGAGCATCATAGCCATGTGGTGAAAGAGATTCTTTGAGGTTTGAATAATTCACCTCTGGAAACATGGGTGTTTCGTTCATCTTTAAACAACCCTTATTCAGGGAACTTTTAAGCAGGATAAGCTACTCGACCTGAAGAATATTGTAACTAAGCCCCCTCCTGCAAGGTCATGTGCTGTTTATCTTGATATGAAATTATCATGTCACAAACATATGATTGTGATGCATGTGCCTGGTGTACCCTTATCAGATGGGTAGTCATGATCAATATACTTGGCTTTGTATAATTGTACCCCAGGGTCACTTTGATGGCATGAACTGCCCTCTCACTCAATAACAATAATAACAGTAACAATAATAATAATAATAACAATAATAATAATAATAATAATAATATAATAATAATAATAATAATAATAATAATAATAACAACAATAATAATGATGATGATAATAATAATGGTTTCAAATTTTAGCACCAGGCCAATAATTTCAGGGCAGGATGTTAAGCTAATTACTTTGTTCCCAGTGTTCAACTTTATCAAGCCCAAAGGGAATTTGAACACAGAATGTAAGGATGGATGAAATGCCACTAAGGATTTTGCTCAGAATGCTAACAAATCTGCCAGCTTGCCACCCTGGTGATATTAATTCTTTCAAGCTTATTCCAGGTATTTGAGTCTAAATATTAGGGGTGCACATTATATATGAAAACTATATGTTACTCACATTTCTCTAGTCATAGGCATTGCAAATTTAAGATATATTGGCAGTGCATGGCTCAGTAGTTAGACTGTTGGATTCATGAACGTAAGATTGTGGTTTCAATTTCTCAACTAGACAATGCATTGTGTTCTTGAGCAAAACACTTCATTTCATGCTGCTCCAATCCACTCAGCTGGCAAAAATGAGTTACCCTGTGATGGACTGGCATCCCATCCAGGTGGGGAATTTATACGCCCGTATGAAATTTTTTTTTTTTTGCCAAATTTAGGGTGGCAAGAATAGAGGTAAGTCATCTATAGCTGTTCTCCACAGCAATTAATTTCTAAGGAAGAATTAAGACCACTGTAATAATGCTCCATTTATTTATTTATTTATTAATTTTTTGCTGTACTGATAGTATTTTCTGGAAAACAAAATCAAATAGCATGTAGTATAAACATGTGTGTAAACATTCAGACATTGTATCTGTCTTTCCAAATCCTGCAACATTAAACATGGAATTTTTGGTTCCCCACAAATCAATCTATTATTTTTGGCTCAAAGTTTTGGTCTGAGAAATTTGAATTACATGATATTCAAAATGTTTGGAACAGCTGGTTCACATCTATGGCTGTTGCCATCTTCCATAGGTCTTCTTTAGAATCATGTTAAAGGCAAATTTAACCGTTAAGCATTTTAGATTATCCTACCAAAGGTAATGTTTATTTATTCACATTGTTTTGAATTTAGCATACATCATCTCAAAGAATTGAGATTTCGATTATGTAGCTATATGCCTTTTAGGGTAGGTGTGA
>NC_043013.1:34561356-34588856 GCF_006345805.1 Octopus sinensis | reverse complement strand
CCATATTTCCATTTTCATGTAATCCTTGAAAAGATGATTCTTTTGCAAATCTAGACATTTCCAAATCTGGAACATTTTAGTTATAAATACAATGGCAACCATTTTTTTTTTTTTTTTGTCTTCTGTAGAAGCGAATATATTCCAGAAGCTTTGTTTTCTATTTATTCATTTATTTTATTTTACCTATTATTATTATTATTATTATTATTATTATTATTATTATTATTATTATTATATTATTGTTGTAGTTGTTTTTGTTTTTTTTTTTTGTGGGCAACTTTGACATTTGACATTTGTAAATTGTTGGAAACAATTAGTTTACAGCTGAATGCTTTTAGTAATGCAAACCACTCAAATGTAATATTGGAAAGTGAGCCTGTTTGTTGTTAAGACAAAACTGAGTCAAGTAAGTTCCAAGTACAACAAAATGGCTGCAACAGGTTTGAAGCATTATGTTCTGCCAGTCAGAAATATACCATTTTAACTTCTCACTCATTATGCTTAGTTTATCCTAATTTAACACCATTCAGCTAATACAATATTTAACTCTATTCATACTAATCTGGCAGAGATTGCCTGTTACAAATATCGTTTTAATAATACAAAAGTCATTTATTTTGTCAAATCTTCCTAAAATCTTGATTATTTTCGAAATGGATTATGAATTAATGGACATTTTGTTTCATAGGAAATACAATAACAAAAGGATTAAGTTTGTCTTAGATGCTATCTCACTAAAATATTGTTGTCTCTTGACTAGCTGTGTCGCTAAATTTCTTCTAAGCGTAAATTTCTTCATAGGCATAGGAGTGGTTGTGTGTGGTAAGTAGCTTGCTTATGAACCACATGGTTCCGAGTTCAGTGGCACTGTGTGGCACCTTGGGCAAGTGTCTTCTAAAATAGCCTCGGGCCGGCCAAAGCCTTGTGAGTGGATTTGGTAGACAGAAACTGAAAGAAGCCCATCATATATATGTATATATGTGTATATATATATATATATATATATATATATATATATATATATTATATATATATATACATATATATATGTATGTATGTATATGTGTATATATGTATGTATGTATATGTGTATATATGCATATGTGTATATATGTATGTATATATGTATATATATATATATATGTATGTATATATGTATACGTGTATATATATATGTGTGTGTGTGTGCGTATATGTTTGGTTTGTGTGTTTGTGTTTGTCCCCCCAACATCGCTTGACAACCGATGCTGGTGTGTTTACGTCCCCGTAACTTAGCGGTTCAGCAAAAGAGACCGATGGAATAAGTACTAGGCTTACAAAAGAATAAGTCCTGGGGTTGATTTGATCGACTAAAGGCGGTGCTCCAGCATGACCACAGTCAAATGACTGAAACAAGTAAAAGAGTAAGCCTTGTATTATAGCCAGGCGACGAGTTGGCATAATTATTAAAACATGAAAGTACTTGTGGCATTTCTTCTAATTCATTGTTGTGAGTTCAAATTCTGCTGTAGTTGGCTTTACCTTTCATCCTTTCAAAAACAAAGTACTTATCAAGTACAAGGATTCATGTAATTACCTTGCCCCATAGGCGCAGGAGTGGCTGTGTGGTAAGTAGCTTGCTAATCAACCGCATGTTTCCGGGTTCAGTCCCACTGCATGGCATCTTGGGCAAGTGTCTTCTGTTATAGCCCCGGGCCGACCAATGCCTTGTGAGTGGATTTGGTAGACGGAAACTGAAAGAAGCCTGTCGTATATATGTATATATATATATATATATATATATATATATATATGTGTGTGTGTGTGTGTATGTGTTTGTGTGTCTGTGTTTGTTCCCCTAGCATTGCTTGACAACCGATGCTGGTGTGTTTACGTCCCCGTCAATTAGCAGTTCGGCAGAAGAGACTGATAGAATAAGTACTGGGCTTACAAAGAATAAGTCCCGGGGTCGATTTGCTCGACTAAAGGCGGTGCTCCAGCGTGGCTGCATTCAAATGACTGAAACAAGTAAAAGAGAAAGGAGAAAGAGAATATCCTAAAAATTGATGGCCTAGTGCCAAAATTATCATTCATCATCGTTTAACGCCTGTTTTTCATGCTGGCATGAGTTGGATGGTTTGACTGCACCAGGCTCCAATCTGATCTGGTAAGGTTTCTACAGCTGGATGCCCTTCCTAATGCCAACCGCTCTGAGAGTGTAGTAGGTGCTTTTTACATGCTCTGGCATGGGAGCCAGACGGAGGTCACTGGCATCGACCACATTCAGATGGTGATTCCACATGCCCCCAGCACAGGTGCCACTCAGGTGGCAGGTTTTCTCAGGCACAGCATATTGCCCAATGATATTGTTATAAATTGCTGCCACAAAGCTAGAGATGTTAGCATGAAAAGCAGTGGTGTAGGACAAACACACACATGCACACAACACA
The DNA here is from genome assembly GCF_006345805.1 of Octopus sinensis. Taxonomy (NCBI): domain Eukaryota; kingdom Metazoa; phylum Mollusca; class Cephalopoda; order Octopoda; family Octopodidae; genus Octopus; species Octopus sinensis. The sequence goes on along the minus strand of NC_043013.1, from coordinate 34,586,427 downwards.
CACGCACATATGCATTGGGCTTCTTTCAGTTTCCATCTACCAAGTTCACTCACAAGGCTTTCATCAGTTCGAGTTTATAGTAAAAGACACCTGCCCAAGGTACCATGCTGTGGGACTGAACCCAAAACCATGTGGTTGGGAAGCAAGCATCTTACCACATAGCCACACCTGTGCTTTGACTAGTATTTAATCTTAGATTGACCCCAGATTGACCCTTGAGAGAATAAAAAGTAAAGTTGACATCAGTGAAATTTGAACACAGAATGTAAAAGAGTTAGAAAGAGAAAGTTAGTAAGTGTTTTGTCCAGTGTTTAAACAATTCTGTCAGCTCATTGCTTTAATAATAATAATAATGAATTCAAATTTTTGCTATGAGGACAGCTAGGGTGGGGATGAGGTTAAGTGGATTACATCAAACCCAGTGTGTGACCGGTACTTATTTTATCAGCCCCAAAAGGCTGAAAGGCAAAGTTGACCTCGGCAGAATTTGAACTCAGAATGTAGCAGCAGACGAAATACCGCTAAGCATTTCGCCTTGCTTGATTAACGATTTTGCCAGTTCTCCTCCTTAATAATCCTTTCTGCTGGAAGCACAAGGCTTCAAATTTGGGGAAGGGATTAAGTCGATTACATAGACTCCAGTGCATAACTGGTACTTATTTCATCGCCACCCGCCCAAGGACAAAAGACAGAGCCGACCTCGAAAGAATTTGAACTCAGAACATAGCAGCAGATGAAACACCACTAAGCATCTTGTCCAGCGCACTAACAATTCTGCCAGCTTGCTGCCTTTGTGATAATAATAATAACAATAATAACAATCACTTTTATCATCACCATCACTATCAAGATGATGATGATGATCATCATCATCATCATTATTATCATCCTCATCAGGAAGAAAGCAATAAAATAGCATCAGGCAGTTTGTAAAATATCTTTATCAAATGCAAAAAAAAGAAAAGAGGAGGTGAGACTGAGAAAGTAAAAGAACTTCTATTGAACTTTGAACTGACTTCAAATGCAAACATTATCTTCACATCATAAAGAAAAGCATAGAAATTTTGGTACTACCCTGTATGCACACACATACGCACACACATGTATACAGACGTGTGCATATATATATATATATATATATATATATATAACACCACATATATGTGTATGTATATATATATATATATATATACACACATGTGTGTGTACGTACATACATATACATACGTGTGTGTATATATATATATGTACATATGCATTATATATGTGTGTCTGTGTGTGTGTATATATATATATATATTTATATATATATATATATATACACACTAATGCATGAGGGGAAAATCATTTAATATTTATGTTTGTCTACTTCTTTTCTATTTTTCTTTGTTTCTTTACTTTCAATTTAAGTTAGATATTTGTTTTTATTATATTGTTTTTTTTGTTTTTCTTCATTCACACACACACACACACACACACACACACACACACACACATATATACATACAAGCATACATATGTCTGTATACGCACATCTATGTGTATTTCATATATTTCTTTTTATGTTCCATATACATATATAATTTATTACATATTATCAAGATTACGCTTTAAGCAAGTGTGACTTCACAACATCAGGTATAAATGTTGAATTAGAACAGTTTCAACTTATATACCTCACCTCTCTCTATTTCACACACACATTCATGCAGGCATAATACATATCTATCTATCTATCTGTCTATCTATCTATCTATCTATCTATCTCTCTGTATCTCTATCTAGCTCTCTCTCTCTCTCTATCTCTCTCTCTCTATCTCTATCTTCATATATATGCACATGTATGTACACCTCTACCTAACTTTAGTGCATAGTTTCAGCTTTGTACTAGCCACAGACAAATATAAATACATACATACATACATATATACATTTATACACACATATATATGCACACATATATATACATATATATATATACACATATATATAAACATATATGTATATATATATATACACACATATATATATACATATATGTATACATATATATACACACATACATGTATATATACATACATACATATATATATATATATATATATATATAAACACACATATATATCTATACATACACATATATCTATACAAACATACATTCATATATATATATATATCTTAGTAGCCCTATTTGGCTATACATGCACACACACACTGGTTCTTAAGTGGGCTTTCAAACGATCCTCTGCCAACCATTCTTCTTCTAGCTGAATTATACTTGGATCACTTTGTGTCTCTTGCCATGTATCTCCTTGTTTCCCTCTCCCTCTCTCTTCATCTCTCCCCCCCCCCACCATCTCTCTCACTTTCAGTTTTGATTTATTTGTTTGCTTACGTCCCTTTTAACTGTCAATGTGTTAACAGAATTAACTTGGCGCTAGTCACACACGATACACAGCTGCATTCAGATATCTGAACATAGACACAAAAACATGTAAACATGTATATATATCATCTTCATTTTCATCTGTTTCACGTCCTCTTTTCAGTGCTGGCATGGGTTTGATGAGTCATCATAGACTGAATTGGTTCTTTTCAGAGCTATTACTCTCTTAGATCATTTGGGGGAAACCATATCACACATTTATGTTTCATTTCTGGCTTACTTTTGGCAACTGGATATCTTTCCTATTCCCAGTCACTTTCCAGAATGTATTGGGTGCATTTTGTTGTGACACCAGCATCAACTTTGCCACCAAGGTTTCCTTATTCCTAAGATTGATTTGTTCCCAAAGTTGCCTTGTCTTCAATGCTGCCTTGTCCTTGAAATTGCCTTGTCCCAGATGTTGTTTTGTCTTTGAGGTGTTCTTGTCCTTGAGGTTCTCTTGTTCCTGAAGTAGCATAGATTACATAAACTAGTTTAAACATTTATGACTGGCCCACTGGACAAACTATAAAACCAACTAAAGGAAAAAATTAAAAATTATAAAAAAAACGTTATCATAATTAATAAGAACTGTTGACAAAGTATTAAATTGAAAATTGCAGTTGATGGAATATTATTTTCTACTCTAGGCACAAGGCTTGATATTTTTGGGGTGGGGGCCAGTTAATTAGATTGACCCCAGTACGCAAATGGTACTTAATTTATCAATCCTGAAAGGATGAAAAGCAAAGTCGACCTCAGTGGAATTTGATCTCAGAATGTAGCAACAGACGAAATATCGCTAAGCATTTCACCTGACGTACTAACATTTTTGCCAGCTTGCTACCTTCATTTGATGGAATATTGAATTAAACATTCAAAGAAATCTTGTTCATTTTCTGTATGTTTGTGTGTGTGTGTAAACTGAGATCTTTCTCTGTCTTGTTCATATATTGGAAATGATATATGGTCTCCTTATACAACACCCATGCTTCCTTTTTTACAAAATCTGACTGGACTTCAGCTAAAGCACACACAAACAATATAAAAGAAAGTTACTTTCTCAAGTCATGCTGACTCATAAGAGCTGATTTCCAGGTTTCTATGACATGTAAATTCTCCACCTGGATGGAATGCCAGTCCTTTGCAGAATTACTCATTTTTGTCAGCTGAGTGAACTGGAGCAATGTGAAATGAAGTGTTTTGCTCAAGAACACAACTTGTTACCCAGTCTAGGAACTGAAACCTCAATCTTACGATCATGAGCGCAACACCCTAAACACTAAGCCATGCACCCCCACAGACACAACCAAAGTAGTGCTAAACTGGATGACAAATTAACTCAGTTATCCAAAACAGCAGATTAAAATTATGTTTGTTCCTGTTACAGTTATGTTGCCTCAACTTGATCTTGATTAGGCAAGCTGTGGGAGGGGGTCAAAAATGGCCCAGTTTTACTCATCCTTTTCTTTTGTTTGTTTTCCTTTTCATAGAGAATATATCAAAGGTTACCTTTTCCAGAATATCCTTGCTTTTTTTTTAGAATAGCATAACTATGTGATGAAGAAGATTTGGTCACTATTTCTAGCAGGGACTAAGTCAGATGTTTTTTGTTAAGGCTTTTAATGCGGAAATCAGATACATCCACTCAAAATTTCATCAACATTAACTACAGAAGGCTTTCTCTCTTTCTCCCATTTTTGCCTCCAAGCAAATATTTAGTTTTATCATCGTTCCTCTGTGACTTACTATTAAACCTTAACCTTGTGCAACCCCACTTTATTGAGATACTTGGTTTTCTTTCTCTTTCTTTCATGATTTGTTGGCCTGTTTAAATTTCTTCCTTAAGACTGTTCTCTGTTCATTCCCACGAGATCTGTAGCTAGTTTGTTTGCAATTCTCCCACTTTTACCCACTCCCACCACCAATATCAGGAGTCTCTCTCTCTTTCATATTTCTTGCTCCCTGTTCCATATGATGATATCCAGATCCCCAACCCTCATATAGAGGCATAACTACCTTTGCTCTAGTTCCCTATCAGTTACAGTCACAGTAAGTTTGCATAACAATAATATTCCTCATTGCATTGGGAAAGCTTGTCCTATTGGAAGCTTGTCCTATCTGCTTATTTTACTTTCGTTTTCTAATTTTATATGTTGCTAGAAAACTCTTTGAATAGCAAAAAATTTTGGGGAATAAATAAATGAATGAATGCTGATGATTTTAATGAAATGGAAAAATTTATCAATCTGCTGACCAAAAATGGCTCAACTTCTCTAACTCCTTATGCAGCCAGACTGTGATCAACAAAGAACCAAGCAGCCTTTAGCAGAAGATAGGTCCCCTTCTTCTGTAGGTTCCAAAGCATTAGGGTGGTGACTTAAAACATAAGCATAATTAAAGGTAGGTGATCGCAGAGATAAGAAGGTATGAGCAGTGTGCAGGAGGTAAGATGGAAAGGATCTTCAACTACACTCCTCATGGATAGGAGACAGCAGTTCAAACTGTTCTTGGTGAGCAATAGTGACAGCAAAGGCTGGGTAGGTACACTGATAGCTGAGAGATGGATAGATAAAGTAATAGAGGTAGTCAGGGTGTATGATGCACCATAGGGCATGACTGCCAGAGGAAGAGAAGGATCACTTATACGTGACCCTTCTGTAGTTTACCTTTGGGCCAAGTGTCAACAATCTCATTATCGTTGCTGGTGACTTCAACTCACATGTTGGTCAACACTTTGATGGCTTTGATAATGAACATGGAGGTTATGGATACAGCTCAAGTGTAAGGCTTCTGGAGTTTTGTGATGCAGCTGATCTAACAATTTAGAATGTTGGGATGGGGAAGCAGACTGCCAAAATAGAGAGGGTTGAAGGGTGGATGAGTTTGGAGCTATGAACCAAGGAAGGAGTGATACAGAAAAGAACGATGAAGGGGTGAACCTGCACTCTTACCTTTTACCCTCTCCTAATTCAGAACTCTTATCCCTAGCATGAAATTACACCAGCCCCTGGGGTTTTAGTCATGTGAGCTGCTTATTGACCTCAGTAGTGCAGGCGACAAGAAAAAGAGCACTCAGTGCACACTGTTACGTGGTTGGCAACAGGAAAGGTGTAGAAACCATGCTGAGACAGACGAAGCATGAGGCGGTTCTTGGATGCATTGGATCCTGTCAAACCATTCAAACCTATGCCAGCAAGAAACATAGATGTTAAACGATGACAGTTATGATGATGATGACGATGATGATGATGACTGACTGATGATGATGACATGATGACTGATAACGATGGTGATGACGACAATGATGATGATGACGATGACAGTGATGATGATGATGATGATGATGATGATAGTGGTGGTGGTGATGACGAAACTATTTTTTCTTGAAATATGTTAAGTTTATTGAAGCAAAAAATAACTGCTTATTTTTTTGGAGCACCACCTTAAAGTGTTCTTAGTCGAAACAATCAATCCCAGGAATTATTCTTTATAAGTCTAGTACTTATTCTATCAGTTTCTTTTGCTAAACCGCTAAGTTACGGAGATGTAAGCACACCAACATCAGTTGTCAAGTGATGGCGCAGGGGTCAAACATTAACACAAAGACACACATATAAATAAATAAATATATATATACACAACAGGCTTCTTCCAGTTTCCGTCTACCAAATCCACTCACAAGGCTTTGGTTGGCCCAAGGTTGTAGTAGAAGACACTTGCCAAAGGTTCCACACAGTGGGACTGAACCTGGAACCATGTGGCTGGGAAGCAACACACAGCCAACTTGCAACAAAATGCCAATTCTATTTCTTGGTAGATATGTCGTTCCTGGTCCAGTGGGTCCATTATCAAAGGTATCCCCTTTTCTAACCATCCTGCCTATTATTTTTAGACATAGTCTATTAAGGGGCTTCTTATCCAGTGTTTTTTCCCTATTTTAATCTGATTGTTAAGGGTGTGGTTTGAGGGAAATCTGGCTGCCAATTCTTGCAGGTTGAGCTGTCCCTAAAAATCTTCCTTATTGGCTTATTACCATTTTACCTTTTGCTTGTTTGAGTCATTTTACTGAGGCCATGCTGGGGCACCACAATGAAATATATTAGTCGAAGGAATCGACCGTAGTACTTATTTTTTTTTAAACCTGATACATATTCTATCTGTCTCTTTTGCTGAACTGCTAAGTTATAGGGATGTGAACACATCAGTAGCAGTTGTCAAGTGGTTGTGGTGGCAGACACAGAGACACACATGCACACACACATATCATATATATATATATATATATATATATATATATACACACACACACACACACACACACACACAGCACAATTTTTTTTCAGTTTCCATCAACCAAATCTTCTCACAAGTCTGTTTGAGGCTAGAGTAGAAAACACTTGCCCAAGGTGCCACACAGTTGAATTGAACCTGGAACCATGCGGTTGGAAAACAATCTTCTAACCACATAGCTACATGTGCACTTACGATACTAAGCATCTTTTTTACCCCCTTAATACAGCCATAACTTTTCCATTATTCTCCCACTTATTGCATATCTAAAAATCCATAATCTACATTTTCTCTCACTTATTCAGACAAAGGTAGAGTAATTTAAGGGAGATTTGGCTGTTATATCCAGCCCGTCAAACAACCAGCATATACTCAACACACTCACTAGTTGGTACTAACAAGGTTTGAACTCATGGACACATAATTACGAGCATCTCAAACCTTAACACATCAGTAATTGCGCATTATATGTTGCATGCTTGCTGACAGTAAAATCATTTAATTGCACTTTATTTACTTTTTAATATATTTGATTATATATTTATTTGTGAAAATATATTTATTTAGCTTTCAACTGATTAATGTTTGTATTCTTTTAAAAAACAACAACAATAAAACAGAGTTTTAATCTGTAGACAAGTTTATAGATAACTTTACGTTTACCTTTTTTTTTTTTATTAATGTTGTTCTTGTTACTGCGATTATTTCATTAATTATTATTATTATTATCATTATTATTAGATTATTTGTTGCTGTTATCTACCAATTTTGTTTAATAATGATTTTGTGTTTATTTTAAATTTGTCATACACACTCTCACTTACAAACACACATACACACTTATACACTCACTCACTCACACACACACACATTTATATATGCACGTATATATATTATTCAGAAATGGGAAGTGTTATTGATTTTCATTATCTAGTTACCCTGTTTCTCTCTCTCTCTCCGCACACACACACTCAAACAAACATACACTCACAAACTTTATATATATATATATATATATATGAATAAAAATTAAATTTTATACATACATATATACATATATATGTGTGTGTGTGTGTACATATACGTATGTAATTTCCACAAATAAATAATTATATGTATATATGTAATTTACCCAAATATATTTATGATTATGTATTTATATTATATATAATGTGTATGTATTGTGTATATATATAATTTAACCCCAATATGTGTGTTTGTGTGTGTATATATATATAATATATATATAATTAGACAATGAAAACTCAGCCATACACACACTCATCTTATTTATATCATATCAATAATACTTTTATTGTATTACTTAATATTACTGCTTATCAAAGGGGATTATTTTTCACACAAATGCAACTTGAGGAATTTAAATTAAATCATTTTTTCTCCTCCCCTATGTGTGTTTGTGTGTGTGTATGTACACGTGTGTGTCTAAATTTCTTTGTTATTGCTGCATTTTTTATGTATGTGTGTGTTTTGTAAAAAAAATATTGATAACTTCAAGAAATATATATATATATATATATATAACAATAGTAACAAGTATGATAACAGCATAATGCAATACGGGTAACAATACAATGGAAATATCAGTGATGATGATGATGATGATAAATATTAATAAATTATGATAAGGAATTTGATGAAAAGAAATTCACAATGATGATGAAGACGATCACGATGGTGGTAATAGTGATGATAATTTAATGATGATAATAATAATAATAATAACTGTAATAATAATTTTTATTTTCGAAGATAATAATTTTGGTAACAATGTTGATTGTAAATGATAATATATATATATATATATATATATAAATATATTAATCAAATAAAGTCAAAAGAATACATTTTTTTTTATATTATTTAATTTTAGAAAAAAAGTTATATTTATCATGGTTTTGTATATTTTTTGCCTATTTTTCTTTTTACTTTAATTTTTTTTTTTTGTAATATGGGCCTAAAAATTGCTCCTCTGTTCTTGCTACTGTGTGAAAAACATCAAATTGCATTAAGTTACAAATTGAATGAATTTACTTGTAAGGAAATTTGAAACAAAATATAAGATAATATGAAGTGTTTCATCTTTGCAATTATCATATTAATTCAAAGTATTGAGTATACATGTGTGTGTGTGTGTGTGTGTATGTTTGTGTTCATACATTTGTGAGGTTGGGTATAGAACTTTAGAGAGAAGTAGTCTGCATCTGTATATATATATATATATATTTGCATACGTGTGATGATGTGTGTTTGTATCAATTATATATTAAGTTCTTATATGTTTGTGCCTGTGAATTATAAGCAGTCATGTAATTGGAACTTCTTGAGTGTTTGATGTAAGATGTGTGAATAAATGTAATGTAACATAATTTATATATGCTTGAGAGTTTGTATGTAATGTAAGTTGCTGATATATAAATGCATATTATAGTACAAATCGCAGAGTGTATATTCAAATTGCACTACTTTACACATACATATATACAATCATATATACATACACTTGTATAGCTATTTCAATCTATTTTATATTTTCTATGCTATTTTTTGTTAAGAGTTATTTAAATATCAGGTGCTTATTTTATCAAGCAATATAGATGAATTTAATATTATCAATTAAAATATTCAATACTTATTTCATTAATCAGGCATAAGTGTATGAATATGATGTTCGCTTTGCAACAATGTGTTTTGTGTTTCAAACCCATTGTAAAGCAATTTGATCCAGCGTTGTTGTAACTGTGTGCTAAGCCTCCAGTCAAAGCACTGCACTGATGTTACTACACAATACTTAAATTAGTATCAGGCCCCAGGCTTATGAAGGCAATGGAAAAGTATTCAGTGTGCCTGGGCAATAAAAGTCTTGTGAGTGGAATTTGTTTGACCAAAACTGTGTGAAATGCATTGGCGCAATTATTCATGTTCTTGAATAGGTTTCATCACCTGGGATTCAAACTGACCATATCTAGCCTAGTTAGTCTACCTGTTTTATGGTCAAACCAGCCAGATCCAACCTCTCACACCTATTTTACAATGTCATTCTAAAAATAAGCAATCGCATCATGAAAATCTCAAAGCTATGGAATAATGCATGATTAATTCAAAACAATGTAAATAAGCATCACATTTGAGAGAATTAATCTGAATGTGAGAGGGTTAGCACAATACCTGGCCCTTGTGTACTTTTACAAGAGTACATTATTAAAAAGAATTAAGAATATGTCTTCTTTCTTAGGATGATCTTCTCTTTATCTTATCAGTCTCAGAAGCTCTTGAAAAGAGAGATAGGGGTATGGTCCTCCCTCTTTTGATTGAGTTATTAATCTCTCACCTGTAAAAAATTTTCTTCTTGCTTTGACCATCTTTAATTCACTTATTTGAGACTATAGTATGACTAAGATTAAACTAAACAGTATGAATTTGTTTTTTTTTGAAATGTGATAGGACTTGATGTGATGAAGGTCTGACCTCCATTTCTATTAGTGCTGTTGTTGTTGTTTTTGTCTATTTTTTTTTGTTTATATGTTTCTGAACAGGCTCTGGAAGGAAACAAAACATATAAATGACTGGAATGAAATATGGGAACATAAGATACATAGATAAAAAAAAAAGTAGACAGAAAATGAGAGAGAAAGGGAGTGAAAGACAAGAAGAAACCTAGATAGTTATTTGGATACAGAAACAGATGAAAAGAGGGAGATTATATGAATAAATGGCTAGATACATTGGTAAATAGATAGAGAGAGAGATTAAGCAAATGATTAGATAGTTAGAAAGATGGGCAGAGAGAAAAATGGCTTGATACATAAACAGATAGATAAATAACTAGGTAGGGAGGTAGGTAGATTGATTGATTTTTAATTAACTGTCTGCAATTCGTTGGTACAAACATATGTATACAAGCAATATATAAAATTATGTAGTGTTAATTAATGGATATTAAAGACAAAACATGAAAGGTAAACTGTTGTACATAAACTATTGTGGCATTTAAAGTGAGATAATCAGGCTATGTTCTATGTTCTTAACCTAACTGTCTTTCAGAACATTTCCAAATGAAAATGATATATAATAGAAAATACAGTAACAAAATAAGCAAAGCAAAATAACATAAAACTGCTTAAAAATAGGAAATAACATGCAAGATAAAATATACCAAGTAAATAATAGAAAACAACATAAAATACAGAATAAAATGGTGTTTATTTCAGAGAAAGGTTAACTAGGATTTCAGCAAATATTAATGATGATGATGATGATGTGGGAGGATGGGGGGGGGGGATATATGTTAGTTTTTTTTTTCTTTCTGTCCTCTAATTTCCATCAAGGGTTTAGTCGATTCTGCTTAACTGTAATTATCAATTAGGTGAATTAGTTTTAGCAGGGTAAACAGAATCAATTTGTTAACCCAGTGGCTTTCAGTCTGTTTTGGTTTTGTATCTCACTGGAGATGAACTACAAAAAAAAATTTTTTTTAAATTAGTGCTGCACTTCATCTTGAAAATTAAAAAGCGTTTTAAAATAATAAAAAAAAAAGGAATTTAGGGAAAATAAAGAAAATACTATTACATACCTTGTTTTATTAATTATGCTTGTGAATAAAAAGTGTGGTTAAGGAGGTCTCTTTGTAACCATGGGTTTGTGGGTTCAGTCCCACTGCACGGAGCCTTGGACGAGTATCTTCTACTATACCCTCAGGCTGACCGATTTTTTGTAAGCAAATTTGGTAAATGGAACCTACATGCTTGTTTGTCATCTCAAGGTCAAAATCCTCAGGAGAAACCTCAGTCACCAAGAGATATACATAATAATGACTGGAAGGATCAACTCTGATTTGAAGAATCATTAGAATGTCAGATATAAAGCATTATTACTCTGCATTATTTGTTCTGAATCATGGTGTACTGAGATCAAATCCTCGTGAAGTCAGCTTTGACTTTTATCCTTTTGAGTTCAAAAGAAAAAAGTACTAATCTAGGCTGATGGATTGATGGTTAGTAATTGTAATCAGATACAAATTTCTCAAGATAGTTACCTATTTTTTGCCATTTTGCTTGTTGTCTTGTTAACATTTTGCAATTTCCAGTTCTATGAAAATTCTCCACTTAATTTCATAATTGTATCCAGTTTTGCTAAAATTAGTTTTCTTTTTAACTCACAATTATTAATCTCATTATTATTACTAATTTGTATCTCATATCATTGAGGTTCTCTTCAGAAACTCTCTTCTTTGAATTCTGTATTTATTCCATAATGGTCAATCTGAACATGTTTTGGTTGACCAATATGCTGGTGTTCCTTATTCTACTGGTCCACATCATTACTGTATCCTTGTTTCAGCTCTTGACCTTCTGATTTAAAATCCCATCACGACCTATTCGGGTAAAGCATCTTCACCTGTCACCTAATTTCACATCACCACTTGGAACCTTGTTTGTCTTCAGTAGAGTCCATTTGAACCAGGTCTCCAGATGAGACCAGATTGTCTTCCCTCCCTCCTTTAGAAGCCCTGTGAATGGATAATGGGCATTGCTATTTCTTTTGAGTAAATAATGAAAAAAGTATATTTTTGACCATAACAATTTTTCTAATTCTTTCTCTATTTCAGTGCATTCCTATCTGTCTTCCTTATTTAAGTTTCTTTCCATCAAAATCAATTCCTGAATTCAGCCAACTGAAAATTCTTCAAGGCAATGCCCCAACATTGCTACAGTCTAATGACTAAATCAAGTATAAAATATAAGATAGGTCTGCAACTCTTGTTTTTTAAGCATAGCTCTGCAGAATTCCTCAGTTTCCTCAACATTAGCACAAAATCAGAAGGCATTTGAAGTACGACCATTCTGTTTTTGAAAATAACTAGAATTACATTAGCCAATTTTTTCTTACATTTTGTAAGATGATGGGTTGTAATTTAAGAAAGATTTGGCTGCTATTTTTAGCAGACTGGTTGACCATCTGGAGCAGTGGTTCGCAACTATTTTTTCCAATGGACCCCTTTCATTCCTATTTTACTCTAATGGACCCCCCCCCCATCCTTTGCCATTGTGGCATGTGAAAAGTACCTTGTGAGTGCTGGGCTTCACGGAGGCAATGACAAATGACCAAAACATCTGGCAATATGCTGTACTTGAGAAGAAGACCCATCAAGCCAAGTGAAATTATAGTCATGGCAGATACTGGTGTCACACAACTGGCTGGCATGTAAAAGCACACATCTCACTCTCAGAGAGGTTGGTGTAAGGAAGGGCATCCAGCCATAGAAACCACTGATTTTGATGGAAAGAAACTTAAATAAGGAAGACAGATAGGAATGAACTAAAATAAAGAAGGCAGCGAGCTGGCAGAAACGTTAGCATGCCGGGTGAAATGCTTAGCGGTATTTTGTCTGTCTTTATGTTCTGAGTTCAAATTCCACCGAGATCAACTTTGGCTTTCATCCTTTCGTGGTCGATAAATTAAGTACCAGTTATGCACTGGGGTCGATGTAATCGACTTAATTCCTTTGTCTGTCTTTGTTTGTCCCCTCTATGTTTAGCCCCTTGTGGGCAATAAAGAAATATGAAACAATGCCTAATCAGATGGGAGTTAATTGCAGCCTCTCGTCTTACCAACCTTGTCCAAATCGTCGAACCCATCCCAAAGTGGGCAATGGACTAAATAATGATGAATTAGATATTATTAGGAATCGTATAAAAAACATTGTTAAAATATTTTGTGTATTGTAGAAGTATAACTGTTTTATTGCACATTAATTTTAACAGCAAAATCTTATATGGTCCCCTAAACAGCCATATGGACCTTCGTTGGGAACCACTGATATATAGGTTTCCACATTTGCTCGATGTTGGATCAGTTATTTCTACAGCTAGGCTTCTTACCTGCATGTAAAAAACAACAACAAGGTAATGTAGTAACACTGCATATGAATATCAAAAATGTATATTCACACACACTTTATATATATATGTATATATATGTATTTATGATTGTATATATATTGCATATCTGTGCGTGCATATATGCGTGTGTATATATAATATAAATATATATAGAGACACATACACATATACATTATATATGTGTGTGTGTGTATATATATATATATATATATATATATATATATATATATATATGTATGTATGTATATATATATATATATATAATATATATATATATATATGTATGTATGTATGTACATATATTCAGTGTTTGTGTTAGGCAATATTATAATTAAAATTAAGATGTAATTAACCCTCTCTTACACAATATTAGAATGTCAACTTGCATGGCCAGTATTTGCGATAAGATTACAACTCCCTAGTCCTGATTAGCATTATTCATTATTAATTATGGCGCGATTATCTAACGACAAACTTTGCTCCTCACCACCTCCCCTACGTTACCCACGCCCCATCCGTACCCCCCCACTCCTCCCACACCTCAAACACCCACATCTGCCATACACTTCTACTCACCTGTTTCGGTGGAGAAAGCAGCAGATGCATTTCATCCATCATTAAAAGAGTTACATGTTAATCAACCAGGCCGTAATCTGTTCTCTCCTTAGCGAGCTAATCTATAATTTAGATACTTGCCTTATAACATGCACCATAATATAATTACATCTTTTGAAAAACTACAGCAACAACAACAACACCAACAAGAACAACAACATCAGCAGCAGCAGCAAGCATTACAGCATTAGTAACAATATCATCAAAGTAATAACAATAATACTAATAATGCTACTACTAATAATAATAATAACAATAATAATTGCTGTTGTAGTTATTATTATTATTTTTGTTATTATTATTATTATTATTATTATTATTATTATCATTATTATTATTATTATTATTATCATTATTATTATTATTATTATTATCATTATTATTATTATTATCATTATTATTATTATTATTATCATTATTATTATTATTATCATTATTATTATTATTATTATCATTATTATTATTATTATTATTATCATTATTATTATTATTATCATTATTATTTTATTATTATTATCATATATTATTATTATTATTATCATTATTATTACTACTACTGAGATCGTTCTTGTTATTTCCCTCGTCTTGTTTTTATTGCTTGTTTTCTTCATACAACCCAGCACAACTCTGTATTTTATTTCATGTTTCTATTTTCTACCCTTTTAACAGTATTCCACCTAATACCTGTGTGCAGTGCCTTGTAGTGATATCTTCTCGGTGTTGAGTGTATATCTAAGTCCCAGGGGTTTAGTTGTGTATTTGTCTGCATCTGTATTATATTCATTTTGACAGAACCATTACTATTATTATTATTATTACTATTATTATTATTATTATTATTATTATTATTATTATTATTACTATTATTATTATTATTATTATTATTATTATTATTATTATTATTATTATTATTATTATTATTATTATTGAGTGAGAGAGCAGTGCATGCGATCAAAGTGACACTGGGGTAAAATATACGAAGCCCAGTATACCCATCATCACTACCCGTCTGATAAGCGTACACCAAGCACATGCATCATAACCATACGTGCGCGACATGGTGTTCTTATATCAAGATAAACAGCACATGACCTTGCAGGTGAGGCCCAGTTAGAATTTTCTTCTGGTTGAGTAACCCATCCTGTTCAAAAGGTCCCTGAATTCAGAGGTTGTTTAAGGATGTTTGAACAAAACACCCATGTTTCCAGGGATGAATTATTCAAACCCCAAAGAATTCCTCTCAACACATGGATCTGATGCTCCCCCCACTACTTCGGCTCATACCAGTGAAGTTCTGGGTTGGAGGTAACTGACTCATAGTCATGACTCTTATACTTCTACAAGCACAGGTCTTTGACTAAGAACCTTCAACAAGTCATTTTAATGGAGTTTGTCCTTTGAGGATGTATCACTACATAAACTCCAGTGGCCACTGTTGTTGTTGATTAGTTCCAAGTCATCTACACCTGAATGGACCCATGACACCAGGCCTCTTCATATATCTGGGCTGACTATATCATACATTGTTACCCATCCAATTTCCAATGCAGAGATGTGTAATTTGAGTAGTAGATTGCTACTATTTCTAACAAAATGGACATGGTTGGGTGGTTAAGAAGCTCAGTTTGCAATTGAATAGTTTCAGGTTCAATCGCACAGTATGGCACCTTGGGCAAGTATTTTCTACTATAGCCACAAGTCAAGCAATGCGTTCTGAGTGAATTTAGTGAATGGAAATAAAATGAAAACTTACTGTGTGGGTGTGTGTGTGTATATATATATATATATATATATATGGTAAATAAAAACACAAAGAACAAACACAATAAGAAGAAAAAAACAACACGAGGACGTGGTACATGCAAAGTATTAGCAGACACTTAGGGAAGGAATGAAAAGTAGTGTTTTTATGTTTTGAGCAAAGCTCTTCATCAGAAACAGGAAGAGGAAAGTCCAAAAGAATAGGAAGACAGGAAAAAAAATGCCAACAATCCACATGTATATATATATATGTGTGTGTGTGTGTGTGTGTGTGTGTGTGTACATATATATATATATATATATATATATATATATATATATATATATGGACTGCTGAAATTTACAAGCTTTTTCTCTCTCTGTATATTTACTCTTATGCCTTTCTGTTGAAGAGCATAGGCTCAAAACGTAAAAGACTTTTTTATTTTCCCAAGCGTCAAACTAAAACACTTGTTGTTCATACACTTGTCCTCATCTTTTGTTTTTCTATAAATTTCAACTATATACGCACGCACACACATACACACACACACACACATATATATGTTATGTAAAAGTAAGATACATGGATCAAGGCGTAAGAAGTTAGTAAGCACTTCAAGCAGTCCATAGGGGTTATAAAAAAACAACTTTCAAGAAGAGTAGTGATTTATTGGCATAGAAGGTTTTAAAGTTTTCCCATATCGAAGTCTAAGTAGCTGGAGTTGCTGTGTATGTGAATAAAAATCCAAATTTAGGGAACAGAACAGGTAAAATCCAGGCTACATACGTTTCCTAACTGGCAGAACCTTTGAAGTAGTAATTACCCAAATAAGGGGTCCTGATGAGTAGCTAGCGGAGAACCCCTTTTTTGAGTAATTACTACTTTCAAGGTTCCTCTAGCAAGAAAACATGTCACCTGGATTTTATCTACTCCATTCCTTAAATTTATATATTAAAAGAATATATATATGTTTATATATATACGCAACGAGCTTCTTTCAGTTTCCCTCTGCCAAATCCACTCACAAGGCTTTGGTTGGCCTGAGGCTATAGTAGAAGACACTTACCCAAGGTGCCACTCAGTGGGACTGAACCCAGAACCATGTGGTTGGGAAACAAACTTCTTATCACACAGCCACTCCTGCACATATTATATATATATATATATATATATATATATATATATATATACATTCCTGTATTCTTTATGGTCATTTGCCTGTGACCATGCTGGAGCATCGCCTTTAGTTGAAGAAATTGACAGCAGGACTTACTGTTTGTAAGCCTAGTATTAAATCTATCAGTGTCCTCTGGTGAACCTCTAAGTTACAGGGACGTAAACACACCAACATGAATTGTCAAGCAATGGTGGTGAGGACAAACACAGACACACAAATATATACATATATACCACAAGCTTCTTTCAGTTTCCTGTCTACCAAATCCACTCATAAGGCTTTGGTTGGCCTGAGGCTATGGTAGAAGACACTTTCCCAAGGTGCCATGCAGGGGAGTGAGCCCAGAAACATGTGGTTGTGAAGCAAGCTTCTTATCACACAACCATACCTGCACCTATGTATATATGTAATCATCCCCATCATCATCCTTTAACATCTGTTTACTGTGCTGGCATAGGTTAGGCTGTTTGGGTTTTACAGGAGCTGGCAAGCTGGAGGGCTGCACCAGGCATTCATCTGTTTGCACATGTTCTTTATAGCTGGATGTCCTTCCTAATGCCAATCATTTTACAGAGAGTACTGGGTATTTCTATAAACGTGTGTGTATGTGTCTGTGTGTTTGTTACCGCCTTCACCACTTGAGAATAGGAATTGGTTTGTTTACATCCCTGTAACTTAGTGGTTCATCAAAAGATACCAAAGGGAATTGCTACTGGACTTATAAAAAGATAAAAGTGCTGGGATTGTTTAATTCAACTATAAATCTAAAAACGGGCCCTGCTTGGTCACCAGTCCAGTGATGAAAGGCGCAGGAGTGGCTGTGTGGACACCTGTCTTCATCTTTTATTTTTCTCTAAATTTCAACTATATATATGTGTGTGTGCATGTGTGTGTGTAAATATGTTTGTGTGTCTGTGTTTATTCCCCCCAACATCACTTGACAACCGATGCTGGTGTGTTTACATTCCCATAACTTAGCGGTTCTGCAAAAGAGACCAATAGAAGAAGTACTAGGCTCACAATGAATAACTCCTGGGGTCGATTTGCTTGACTAAAGGTGGTTCTCCAGCATGGCCACAGTCAAATGACTGAAACAAGTAAAAGAATAAATGAGGTAGTCTCACAAAAAATCCTTCCTCAGTTCTTCTGTGATGGTCATTGACCTCCTCTATTCTCCTCTATTCTGAGCATTCTTAGCTACGAAAAACATCATGAAGGCACAATGCTGCTAATAATATAATTACTGGGATGTTTGGTGTATTCATAATCATATTCAACATTGTCAAAAGAAAACCTTCATCATCATCATCAACATTATTATTCTCATCATCATTTCTGTCATCCTCATCATTACTATTATCATTGTTAAGACTAATGTCATCATTATAGATATTGTTATTATATTGTTTTTCATTATGCAAATAAAGAGAAAAAAATTACTATGTTATTTCCACTTTCCTTAATGATATAATGGCTACAGTATATCTACTTATATAGAAACTTATGATAAAATATCTCCTATCTACCTATTTCTGTGTGTGTGTATGTATATGTGTGTGTGTGTATATATATATATATATATATATATGTAGTTTACATGTGGAGACGCAATGGCCCAGTGGTTAGGGCAGTGAACTCGCAGTTGTAGGATCACGGTTTGATTCCCAGACCGGGCATCATGAGTGTTTATTGAGCGAAAACACCTAAAGCTCCAAGAGGCTCAGGCAGGGAGTGGTGGTGAACCCTGCTGTACTCTTTCACCACAACTGTCTCTCACTCTTTCTTCCTGTTTCTGTTGT
This sequence comes from Octopus sinensis, assembly GCF_006345805.1. Taxonomy (NCBI): domain Eukaryota; kingdom Metazoa; phylum Mollusca; class Cephalopoda; order Octopoda; family Octopodidae; genus Octopus; species Octopus sinensis. The sequence goes on along the minus strand of NC_043013.1, from coordinate 34,567,451 downwards.
ACCTGTATTTCAAAGGGCCAGCCCATTCACACTCTGTCTCATGCTGAATCTCCCCGAAAACCATGTTAAGGGTACACGTGTCTGTAACTTAGTGGTTCATCAAAAGATACCAAGGGAATTACTACTGGACTTATAAATAGATAAAAGTGCTGGGATTGTTTAATTCAACTATAAATCTAAAAATGTCCCTGCTTGGTCACAGTCTAGTGATGAAAGGCGCAGGAGTGGCTGTGTGGTAAGTACCTTGCTCATCCACTTGCACGTTAATAAATGAGCTGCAAAGTCACTGGCCCCAAGCTGTATTGGCCTTTGGCTTTGCCTTTCCCTTGGATAACATTGGTGGCATGGAGAGGGGAGACCGGTATGCATGGGCAACTGCTGGTCTTCCATAAACAACCTTACCCAGACTTGTGCCTCAGAGGATAACTTTACATTCCCGTAAACTAGCAGTTCAGTAAAAGATATTGATAGAATAAGTGCTAGGCTTACAAAGAGTTATCAGAGGATTAGTTACAGCTCAGTGATTATCACTGAAGATTTGGGTATGAGATATGTGTCTGCTAAGTTTGTGCCAATACTGCTTTCAGCTGACCAAAAAGACACTCAGGTTTCAGTTGTACAAGATCTCCTTGATTGTGTTGAGACCGATGAAAACTTTTTGAAAACTTTGCATAAGCCTCTGAGCAGGTATCACCAAGCTTTTGGCAAAAATTTAATGCAGATTCTCTACTCACCTTTCTCTGTCATTATCAATACGATGATCACATGCTACACACCTTCCTTCCAAGCATTGCTGTAAACAATGAAAGTGAGCTAGAATGTTAAAACTTAGTGCACATGCACAGTAGTGTTTAAGGTCAATTTGTGCCAAACGCTTTCACTCACTGTACTTTAGATTTGTTACTATAACAACAATCCGGATACTTATTGATATATATATATATACATATATACATATGTATGTATGCAATCATATCGAAGAGTGAGAATGAGTGCTCAATGCTACATTGGTGGACATGTATTCTTTATTTGTTGGTTAAAGAGGCTAGCATTGGTTGAGAATTCTTGGCATGAAACTAATGGTAGCAATGATAATTTGCGTGAAACAATGCATATCTTTGTGGTCACCCTTTCTCCGCCATTCCTCGACAACTAGTGTTGGTTTGTTTACATCTCTGTAACTTAACAATTTGGCAAAAGTAACTGATAAGGTACCAGATTTAATTAGTAAAATTAATTTGTTCAAGTGGGCCCCAAGTGTGGCTACTAGCCAACAACGGAGACTAGTAAAAGCATATATAAGCATGTGTGTGTGTGTGTGTGTGTGTGCATATGCATGTGGATGTGTGAGTGTATGTGCTTGTGTTAATGTGTATCGATGTCATGCTTGAATACAACTGTCTATTATGAGATTCCAGCATATATATATATATATATATATAATGACATATGTACGAATAAACACACACTGCCATAGATATATATATACTCCTTTTAATATTTATATATAAATATATTATCTTTTCTATCATTTGGTAAATATGGTTTCTTTTCTGTCATAAGAAGAGGACATGAAGGTGGATGGGGGTAGGTTTGTGAAGGGGACAAAACAGCAAGGTGCGTGGAAGGGATGGGCTTTGAGTTTAATCACTTCAACATAAAATTTATGTGTACCTATACATATAGACATCAACGAATGTGTGTCGTCGTATTGTAACATAAAAATAAAGACAAACATTATGCATTGTATGCATTGTTTTGTGTTATTCATCTTTGTTGCCCTTGAGTCGAAAATAAAGAAAATATCATCATTATCATCATCATCATCAATAACAATAACAACAGCAGCAATGTCATCATCATCAAGTGTCATTTCTATTCTTCTCTTTTTGAATATATCCAATATAAGAGATACTAAGTAACGGCATTATTTTAATCTACCAACAGTCTATTATTATAGAACAATGCAAGCATCTATATATACATATATATACGCATATATGGATGTATATATGTATATGTGTATGTATATTTATATATATATATGTATACATGTATGTATATATATGCATATGTATATATATATATATATGTATATGTATATGTATATATATGTATATGTATATATATGTATATGTATATATATGTATATGTATATATATATATATGTATATATAATATATATGTATACATGTATACATGTATGTATATATGTTTACATGTATGTATATGTGTATATATATATGTATACATGTATGTATATATATATATATATCTATATATATATATATATATATATATATATATACATATATATATATATATATGAATACATGTATATGTATATATATATTATATATATATATTTATATACAAATGTGCATATATATGTCTGTGAGTTTGTCTGTGGTGTGTGTGTATTAGCCACACACATATATGTATGTTATATCATATATAGATATTAATGTCGTGTGTTTTTGTATGTTTGGTTTAGCAAGTTCCTATGTATGTGACATATATTTATACGTCCCCATATTTAAATACACTTCATATATGAACATAACTATTACGTACGTTCACAAATATACAATTGTTTTATATAAAAGTGCATGTGTGTGTACGTGTTCATAAATCTACATCAGCATGGACATATAATACATATATACACACACATGTGAGTGCGAAATATACACGAGTGTGCGAGTGCATGCTTGCTGCTTGTGTGTGTGCATGTGCATGTATATGCACGTGTGTGTGTGTGTGAGTTTGTGCGTGTCTGCGTATATCTATCTAGCTTCATCAACATAAATGCTTTCGTACGGAAATATGTTATAGAACAATGTGAATTTTTGTGAATGTGTTCACATGATTTATATAGGTGTGTGTATAATAAGTATGTCTATGTATATACATACATTTCCTGAAAGGCATCTCGTAACAACTTCCAACATTTTACCATCCTACTCTACAGAATATATGTATAGATATACATCATACATACATATAATATATATATATATATTATATATATATATATATATTATATATATATATATATATATTATATATATATATATATATGTATATGTGTATATATATATATATATATATATATACACACACATATACATATATATATGTGTGTGTTTGTGTGTATAAGTGTAATTAAAAGAATCTATATTATTCCCATTAATTGATTATTAGCAACATCCCAGAAATAGTCTGTCCAAAACATTTCTTTCCTCAAAGACCTATATTTCCCTTGGTAGACAATGTAAACAACAGAATGTGAGAAAAACTGTTAAGTACAACAGAAAGAAATCTGTGTAGGTGTTTGTGTTTATGCATATAAAGTTTGTGCGTGGATGTGTGTGTACATCTGTGTATGAGTGTGTGCACATACATTTTTGTTTTTTTTTTAGCTTGTTTTATCCTTCAAGTCCACTGGCATGCCAAAACCCATACATCTGTAAATGTATTATATATCTACACACTCACTTACATTCACACACACACACCACACACACACACAGAGGTAGAGATAGTGGTGTCGATATGTGTAGGTGTTTACCTATCTGTCACTCTCTATATATCTGTGTGCGTGTGTGTGTGTATGAATACGTGTATATGTTGTATAAGTCTTAGTCATCATCCGATGTATATATTTTCCTATGCTTTCATGGGGTCTTAGACTGATCCTCTCCAGTATTATTGTCCTGTTGCTATTTCTGTTCTTTTGTCATTACCTTCGTGAGGCTGAGTATTTTCTAATAAACATGATGGCTGAGAAATTAACCTTGATGGACTTCCACACTAAACTGCTGATTAAACTCATATTCTCTTCCTACTGATAGCATCTCTTCTGATAACTTGTATGGTGCTTACAAGTTATTCATGCATTCCTAGTTTTCTTAGCACCAGCAAGACTACAAATTGTGATTCCTACCATAGGCCTTCTCCTGGTCATTGGACTGTAAGTTTAGTGGCTTCCTTTTAGCTAAAACATTCTCTAGTTATTGTTGTATTTAGGAATGGTCATTTTGCCAGTTTAGCCAATAAAAACACACGCACTATATATCTGGTGTGAATTTGCTTCAGCTTTATTTACTTTTTACATTAACCTTAATCTTATTTTGGCCAGAGTTCTTTCGTCACACTTCTGTGACCTCATCAGTGGTCCTTTGCTTTCTTCTTTCTTATTTGTGTGTCGCTCTCCTAAGAAAGAGAGTATTGGTGGTACCTTGTCCAGGTAGAAACACAAGCAGTATCTCATTTAATCTAATTCTCTTCCAAATCATTTGTGTTATAATTTTTTTCTGTTACTTTGATAACCTGGACCATCAGATTGATATTTCTTTCTGTAGTGTGTCCTTTGCCATCATATCAATTGATGATAATACCACTATCTGTCATTGTGTATGACACATGTCCTTTACTACATCATTAGCTCTATGAGTGACAAGCATATATTCTACTTCACTGGATAATTTGAATATTTCAATGACGATTCCTGGTTAATCTCCTTGCCTTTTTATTCTTGATTACACATTGAACCTGTCAACTTTTATATCTGGTCCCTTTGTTGGGCTTATTGAGACCAGTCTTTCTCTCTCCCATTAATTCTTCTCCTCTGTCCTGGCTTTCCAACTACTTGGTTCCAAGTTCAGTCTTATGGTGTAGTACGTTGAGAGGTCTGAAAAGAGAGAAAAGAATGATTTCTAATAAAGATTCATCATATTCATAAAAAACAAGCAAGAGCAAGTAATAAGAATATGAATAGTAGTTGAAAAATATCGTTAAAGGTATAAATATACCTTACGGATGGAAACACTCCATCGGTTACGACAACGAGGGTTCTGGTTGATCCAAATCAGCGGAACAGCCTGCTCGTGAAATTAACGTGTAAGTGGCTGAGCACTCCACAGACACATGTACCCTTAACGTAGTTCTCGGGGATATTCAGCATGACACAGAGAGTGACAAGGCCGGCCTTTTGAAATACAGGTACAACAGAAACAGGAAGTAAAAGTGAGAGAAAGTTGTGGTGAAAGAGTACAGCAGGGATCACCACCATCCTCTGCCGGAGCCTCGTGGAGCTTTTAGGTGTTTTCGCTCAATTAACACTCACAACGCCCAGTCTGGGAATCGAAAACGCGATCCTACGACCGCGAGTCACTGCCCTAACCACTGGGCCATTGCACCTCCACAAATATACCTTAAACAATTATAGAAAAATGGAGGAGAAAAAGATGTTGAATCAAAATTAGATTTAATCTCTTAATTTCACGTTTTTATAATATGTTACAAGTACCTGGTTTTTAGCCTCTCTCCTGGTTCTCTTATATAGTTCCTTGTTCCTCACTTTATTTCAATCTTCCAAGGCCTGTCTTTTTACATTTATCAACAGTACCTCTCCACTGCTATATGATCTTCCATCATCTTAGTTTTGAACTTGCTCCATCTACACATTCAGTCTGTAACGTGCAACATGTCATAAAAACTTTAAATTATTCTCTATGTTATAAGTCTCTAGCTCTTCTTTCTTCTTCCTTCTCATTAAATTTCTAACTTGTATGTTTTTTAACATCTAGCTGATGGTTTTACATTTGGCATACTTCTTAGATTGTGTTGTATTTCAGAATACATCTCTCTCTTATTTTGTGGCCACTAATCACTTGTCTTGTTTTAAGTGGTAGATTCTTCACTGGAAAAGGACTTAATATTCAAAACATATATTTAAATCTTTTCCTGCTAGGTACAAATCCTATGTGACTTGTATGTTCACCTGAGAGGTAGAAGATCAAGTGGTTGGCCATTCTCTTGTAGTTAGTCATTGTAAAAAAGGCTATTATATTCCCTCACAGACTTCAAGATCATTGGCCCTTCTTATTTCCATGAACCATGATACCCATGTATATCAGTGTAACTAGCATGGTGCGTGCCCAATATTTCCCTTAGTTACCTGCCATCTTAAAGTTGCAGTCTTTCATCATCAAAGTAGTCTGCTAGAGGAATGCATAGAACTGACTCTTTTGCTCATCTACCAGTCTTTATTGTGATGCATATACAGAAGTTGCTGTATTTGCCATGTTACC
>NC_043013.1:34518856-34556356 GCF_006345805.1 Octopus sinensis | reverse complement strand
TGGTGTTAGGAAGGACATCCAGCTGTAGAAACTCTGCCAGATCATATTGGAGCCTGGTGCAGCCATCTGACTTGCCAGTCCTCAGTCAAATCCTCCAACCCATGCTAGCATGGAAAGCGGACGTTAAACAATGATGATGATGATGATATATTTCACTCATAAGGCATCACTCAATGTGAGATCATAGTAAGATGGTACATGACCAGTCTACAGTGCCACAGTTCCACCAAGATTGAGATCAGAATCTTGTATCTTGCAAAACGAATTCCTTAACCATACATGCATTCACATTTCCTTATTTCCTTTATTTCCTTTCTTTCATATCCTTCATTCCATATTTCTCTTATTCTTCCTTTCTTTCATACCTTAAATTCATTCTTTACCTTTCTTCTGTTAGTCATGTATTTATTCTCCTTCACAACTAACATTCCTCAAACTACTGTCTTTGGTCTTACCTGTCTAACTCTCTCTCTCTCTCTCTCTCTCTCTCTCTCTCTTTTACCTTCATTGTTTTAATAATTGTTCTCTATTTTTTGTATTTTTTATTCTTGTTTGTCTTATTTCTTTATATCATATTTGAGTTTTGTTCTTTTTATTTCACTTCATAAGTTGGCCACCTTTTTTTCTTTCCCCATGAACAGGAACTAGTTACTATATGTGTCTGTCTGTATGTCTGTCTCAGTCTCTCTCTGTCTCTCTCTCCCCTCTCTCTCTCTCTCTCTCTCTCTCTCTCTCTCTCTCGCCTTTTTTATATCTAATCTTTTCACACAATCTTTCTTTTTTTCTCACTCTTTCTTATTTTTCTCCACTCCACCCTCCCCAAGTATTATTTATTTTACTCACTCCCACCATGCCATCCACTTACTAAAGAGTCACCAAGCACTCCCTTTCTTCTCACACTGTCTCTCTGTCATGATTATTATTACCATTATTATTATTATTATTATTATTATTATTATTATTATTATTATTATATGCTTTTCCTCTGCCTTCCTCTCTCTTACCTTCCCTCTTTCTCCTTAGTTTCCTCTCACCTCCAGCATCACATCCCTCACACACCACCACCCCCCAGCTCACTCTCTCTGACCCACCACATTTCCCATACCCTGCACTGCCTTCCAATGCCACATCCAACCACCACCACCAAACCACCACCACCCTGTTAATCCAGCTAGCAAGTCTTAAGTCAAACAGCAGCAGATGAAGTTGTGCAGTGAAGTGTGACAGAAGACACAAGTGATTAGTGCAAGATTTCTTCATGGGTCAATGCAGGCTAGTAGTGGTTCCAATGGTTCTTTTCTAAGCAGTGCCATGTTTGCCAGAAACTTCTCTCACCCCCACCACTTCCTCTCCCCCCTCTCTCTCACTCTCTTTTTACCCAAGTTCTTTCTTGTCTTGTCATGTCTGTCTTGTCATATTTCTTTCTCTCTCTCTCTCTCTCTCTCATATACACATCTTGTCTGCTGACATCCACCAGGCCATAATAAACCACCACCAGCCCCACCATCACACCCACCATCACACCCACCAACACCCCACCACCACCACCACCACCACCACACAAGACTCAAATGGAAAAACAATGTGTTCTTGTCCACAAATCTCACCTTACATACCCAAACCTGCCCCCTCCCTCCACTGTCACCCACACTCTTCCTATTTTCACTTTTTCTCTCTCTTTTTTGCTTGCATTTTTTCTTCAATTACATATGTTGTGTGGTGTGTGTGTGTGTGTGTGTGTGTGTGTGTGTGTGTGTGTGTGTGTGTATGTGTGTGTGTGTGTATATATTATATGTTGAAAAATACAAACTGGGACAAGAACGTAATATATACACACACACCTGTATATACATACACACACACACATATAGACAAAATATATATACATATATACATACATACATATATATATATATATATATAAAATGCATGCACACACACACACATATATATATATACACACACACATATATAATAGACATTATTTATATATATACAGATATATATATATATACAATAGACTATATATGTTTACACACACACATATATGTATGTATGTATTCTTTTTTGTTATTTATTGTCCACTTTCCTTGAGACAGTTGTATTCTGTTTTACCTTTTACTTCTTTTGTCTTGTCTATTTTTCTACTTTTTCCTTAGCTCTTACCCCCTCTCTCTCTCTCATTTTCTCCCACTATCTCTCTCTCTCTCATTTTCTCCCACTATCTCTCTCTCTCTCTCTCTCTGTATCTCTCTCACTGTATCTCTCTCTCTCTGCATCTCCCTCAGTCCTTCTATGTTTATTCCTGTTTCTTCTGTGTCATAAATTTTCTCCTTTATTTGCTACTTGTCTCAGTCGTTGGGCCACGGCCACGCTGGGGCACCACCATGAAAGGTTTTAGTCAATCAAATCAACCCCCAGTTCTTATTATCTTAAGCCAGGTTCTTATTCTGTCTGTCTCTTTTGCCAAATCGCTGAGTTACAAGGATGTAAATGAACTAACATTGGTTGTCAAGCAGCTGCCAAGGACAAACACAAACACACACACACACACACACACACATATATACAAATATATATATAGTTAATCCAAGCAAGAAAACACCAAAAAAAAAACACAACAACGCTAGGACATGGAACAAATATAGTATTATTGGACGCTCAGGAAAGAAGGAAAGAAGGAGGGTTTAACGTTGCGAGCGGAGCTCTTCGTCAGAAACATAGGAGAAGGAAAGATCCCGAGAAGGGAAGACAGAGGAAAAAAAATCGCCAACGGTACACACGAGGTCACATATATATATATTTATATATATATATATATATATATATATACATACATACACATACACATACACACATATATATAGAGAGAGAGAATGAGAGAGATGACAGGCTTCTTCTAGTTTCTGTCTACCATTCCTACTCAGATGTGGAGGTATGTAGCTTAGTGGTTAGGGTGTTGAACTCATGATCATAAGATCCTGGTTTCAATTTCAGGACTGGTCAATACATTGTGTTCTTCAGCAAAACACTTCATTTCACATTGCCCCAATCCACTTCACTGGCAAAAGTGAGTAATCCTTTCAACAGACCAGCATCCCATCCAGATGGGAAATATATCATCATCATCATCATCATCATTTAACGTCCATTGTCCATGCTGGCATGGGTTAGATGGTTTGACTGGGCTGGCATGCTGGAAGACTGCACCAGGCTCCAGTCTGATTTGGCATGGTTTTCTACGGCTGGATGCTCTTCCTAATGCCAACCACTCTAAGAGTGTAATGGATAGTTTTATTTGCCACCAGCACAGGTGCCATTTGTGTGACTCCTGTATTTGCCACGACTGCAATTTTGCTTGGCTTGATGTGCCCTCTCAAACACAATGTAATGCCAAAGGTCTTGGTCATTGCCTCCATAAGGCCCGACACTCATATGGAACTCAGCCACTTTGCCCTCATGGGGGTGGAGCCTATTGCTCGAAAGGAACTCAGCTACTTTGCCTCCATGAGGCCCAACACACAAAGAAACTCATACAATGAAACTTGGAAACTGAGCCCTTATGACTCAAGAAGGTCACTTTACCCTTTTGTGGAGGCTCGTGACTTAGTGGTTACAGTATTGGACTTATGATCATAAGGTTGTGGTTTCAATTCTTGGACTGGGCAACACATTGTGTTCTTGAGCAAAACACTTCATTTCAAGCTGATCCACTGGCAAAATGAGTTATCCTGTGAGGAACCGGTGTCTGATCCAGATAGGTATTAATCCAGTATTGATATTCATACACTAAAATACTAGATGTTAACATATTTCTTATCTCTGTAGGGAATATGTGAATATCTTTTGTTCTAGGTTCAACAGTTTGAAAGGGGTTTTTGTCAACCCTAGTACTTAGAAAATAACTATTTGTAAATTTCACAATAAGAGATATCCAGCAACAGTACTTTGGAGTAAAGATTGTTTGCCAACATAACATGGCAGTCCTGGTTTAGGATGAATGTTACTGTAATTTAGCCCCAGGAATGGGGTCATTGCCTCCATAAGGCCCGACGCTCAGAAGAAACTCAGCCGCTTTGCCCTCACAAGGGGCCCAATGCTCGAAAGGAACTCAGCCACCTTGCCTCCATGAGGCCCAACACTGCTAGCTATACGACATGATTTTTGTCCTTATATTTTCGAAAATATAAGGACATGTACGACATGACACAGATCTTGTCGTAAAGCCAGTTGGAGAAGATGTCTCCTGGGGCTAAATTACAGCAACATTCATCCTAAACCAGGACTGCCATGTTATGTTGGCAAATAATCTTTACTCCTACCTCAGTACTTATTTTTTAAAGCGCGGTATTCATTTTATCGGTCACATTTGCTGAAGCACTATATCATCACAGGAACATAAACAAACCAACACCGGTTACCAAGTGGTAGTGTGGACAAGCAAAGACATAAAGACACACACTCACATGTGTGCATGCACACACACACATGCTCACATGTACACAGCAGACTTCCACACCATGGAAGCAAAAAAACCAGCCCTTATGAATCAGCAAGACTCGAGGGGGGAAACTTTATCGTTTTTTTTATAACCATTCATAAGACTTTGGCAGCTCTGGAGCTATTGTAGATGACTTTTGGCCTATGTGCCATGCAATGGGACTGAACCTGGGACCATGTGGTTGGGAAGCAAAATTCTTACTGCATACTCATATCTATTTCTTCATTTTTCTCTTTCATACCAGGCTCTTTCTTTCCCTCTTTTCATTTTATTTTCTATCTTTTTTTTGCCTTCAATTTCTCTTTCTGTCGCTTTCTTTCTTGCTTTTCTCTCTTTCACTTTGCCTTTTTATATATTCTTTATCTTTTTATTCTTTTACTTGTGTCAGTCATTTGACTGCAGCCATGCTGGAGCACTGCCTTAAAGGGTTTCAGATAAAGAAATCAGCCCCAGATTCTTTGTAAGCTTTGTACTTATTCTATTGATCTCTTTTGCTGGAATGCTAAGTTACAGGGACATAAACACACCAACATCAGTTGTCAAGCAATGGTGGAGAAGCAAACACAGACATGGATACAAAGACACACATACATAAACACATGCATATATATGTGTATGCATGTGTGTGTGTATACAACAGGCTTCTTTTAGTTTCTATCTACCAAATCCACTCATAAGGCTTTGGTTGGCCTGAGGCTCTAGTAGAAGACACTAACCCAAGGTGCCCCACAGTGGGACTGAACCTGGAACCATCTGTTTGGGAAGCAAGCTACTTACCACACAGCCACGCAATATATATATATATATGACGGACTTCTTTCAGTTTCTACCAAACCTACTCACAAAGCTTTGGTCAGCCCTAGGTTATAGTAGGAGACATTTCCCAAAGGTGCCACATAGTGGGACTGAACCCAGAACCATGTGTTTGGGAAGCAATCTACTTGCCACACAGCCATATATATATATATATATATATATATATATATATATATATATATATATATATATATATATTATATATATATGTATGACAGGCTTCTTTCAGTTTCTCTCTACTAAATCCACTCATAAGGTTTTGGTTATCCCAAGGCTATAGTAGGAGACATTTGCCCAAGGTGCTGCACAGTGGGACTGAATCCAGAACCATGTGGTTGGGAAGCAAGCTTCTTACCACGCAGCCATGCCTGTACCTGTATAGTGCTCTTTCTTTATTTTTCTCTTTCACACTTCTTCGTTTCCCCACCCCCCAACTATTTTTACAATTCTATATTTATCTTCTTTCACTCGTTTCAGTCATTGGACTGTGGCCATGCTGGGGCATCATTTTTGAGGGTTTAACTGCACAAATCGATCCTAGTACTTGTACATATTCTATCAGTTTCTTCAGCAAAAACAAAAAAAAAACCATTATTGGGACATAAACAAACCAACACCTTAACAGTAAAAACACTTAAATATATAAATAAATTAATTCAAATGCATAGAGAATTCTTTAGATGTATCTGATTGTTTACATTAGAAAGGGAACCAAATCAGCCACGATGAGGGGGTTCTAAATACATTGTGATAAAGTAAAGAACATTCAAGAACCTATTACCTCTGTTGGCAGAAACATGATCAAACCATTAAATCTTAATCCAGCATTGATCTTCATACACTAAAATAGTAGATGTTAACATATTTTTTTTATCTCTGTAAGGAATATGTGAATATCTTTTGTTCTAGGTTCAACAGTTTGAAAGGGCTATTGTCAACCCCAGTACTTATTTTTTAAAACCTGGTATTTTATTGGTCTCTTTTGCTGAGACACACTCACACATGTGCATGTACACACACACACACACATGTACATGACAGAATTCCATACAGTTTCTATCTAGATGCCACTTAAAAGCACCCAGTCTACACTGAAAAGGGGTTGATGTTCGGAAGGGCATCCAGTTGTAAAAACCTTGCCAAAACTGACCTCGCCTGTGCTTGTGCCACCTAACAAATACTAACTCCTGTCTCCAGAGTGGTTGGTGTTAGGAAGGGCATCCAGCCGTAAAAATCCAACCAAAACAGTCACAGAAGTCTGGTGCAGGCTCTTGCCTGTCTGGTTTTTGTGAAACCATCCCACCCATGCTAGCATTGAAGGTGGACGATGATGATAAATTCACTCACAAGATATTGGTGGTCATTCTGAGACATTAGTAGAAGACACTTTTGCCTGAGGTGCCCTGAAGTGGGACTGAACCCAAAGCTGCATGAGTCAGTCCCAATGTGTATGTCTAATACTAAATGGCTGAAGTTCAATGACTGAAGCAAGTAAATAATAAAAGATAAATTTGGGATTTATTATGAATTTCTGATAAAAATCATTTGTCCAAGATGTCATTGCAGTAGGATTGAAACCTTAACCTTATGAAAAGAAGGAAACTTGCTAACCATTAAGTCACACTATATTTACATATACTTTGTTGTCAAGGGCTCATTGATAGTTTTACCCATTCCTGGTTTTCTGTCAATTATGAGGTTTTCAGTTGATCCTATCACTGGAACATCCTGTTCATGAAATTAGCATGCAAGTGGCTGAGTACTCCACAAACATCCCAGGAAAAATTTAATATGAAAGGCATTAGGAAGGACATCTAGCTGTAGAAACTTTGCCAGGTTAGATTGGAGCCTGGTGCAGCCGTCTGGCTCACCAGTCCTCAGTCAAACCATCCAACTCATGCCAAGATGGAAAGAGGACGTTAAACGATGATGATGATGATGACATTGAATGTGACAAAGCTGGTCCACCAAGCAACAGGTACAACTCATTTTTACCAGCTGAATTGACTGGAACAATATGAAGCAAAATATCTTGCTCAAGGAGCTTAATGTGCCATCAGAAATTGAACTCGTGACCTTTCAATCATGAGCTGAATACCCTAACCACAAAACCACGTCTGCACAACCATACAAATGTTTGAGTTTTAGTCATACAAATATTTGTAACGGATGCACTCCTTCGTTGTAATGTATTGTTATTTGATTCTGATGGGACAACAGCAAAAATGAGAAGTCAGTCTATACACACTTTGGTTTACTGTTTGCAGGAATGTATACTGGGATGTACTTGCATAGCAAGTGACCTGATCTCAGATCACGTGCTAGAATGAAAACAATTGCAGTGTGGAAGGTGTTTATAAGCCATTTAAGAAACACACAAAAACCGTTAGATTCACTTCAACATTTAAATTTAATTTGCCAAAATATTTTCGTCGCTTTGAGACCGCAACCTGTTCACCGACAAAATTCCATGCTGCACAGGATTTTGTCAGGGAACAGGTTGTGGTCTCAAAGTGAGGAAAATATTTTGGCAAATTAAATTTAAAGGATGTATACTACTTTGTTGTAAAGCTCATTAATTATTGTTCGATGCCTGCATCTAATTTTCTTTTTTATCCAGAAAATATTTGAAGGTAACCCAAATATATTCTATTTAACCCTTTTGTTACTGTATTTATTTTGAGATGCTCTGTGTTTCTTTCAATTACTTTAAATATGACAAAGAATTTAGTAAAATAACTTAGTTATCATTCAGTTAATGTTAGGAACGTAAATTGTGACTAAGATCTGGTGGAAGATTTTAATTCAAAACTTATGAAAACAAGACATTTGTACTAAAGAGCCAGAGGCGGTTTCAGCCAGGTTGGTAACGAAATCTAGTACACAATCAGTTTTCTGAAGAGGAGGTGTTTTATACTCTAATGATTTGGTTAACTGTAATTCAGAGAATTCTGTATTGCTTGTTTCCTGGGTCTTAATTCTTTTGCTATGTGTATGTATGCTAATTGTGTGTGCATGTGTGTGTACGCTACATTGCATAGTAGTTGTAAATGAGTATCAATGTCATACAAGCAGTGTCGTTGATTTCTAATATTCTATGAAATCACGGCTGGTCATGGTCATCTTGCTTGGAAATAGATGAGGTTTGATGACTGGAAGAGCATCTGGCCATAGAAAATGTGCCTCAATAAACCTTGTCTGACCCATGCAAGAATGAAAAACTGGACGTGACGACGATGATGATGTTGATGATGATGATGGTGTCTGTCTGTCTGTCTTTGCTATCTATCCTGCTAACAATACTATTTTTTCCACCTCACTGACTTCCTCTCTTATTTCATTACTCCCTCTCATCATTCTCTCTCACTTCCACTCACTCTCTATCTGTCTCTGTCTGTCTCTCTCTCTCCCTCTCTCTCCATCCTCCTCCTCCTCTCTCTCTCTCTCTCTCTCTGTGCATCTCTCTTTACCTTCTATATCTTTTGTTAATCTGTTTCTCTCAATTTCATTCTACAAACTCTTTCATGTAACAATCAGTATTTCTTTCTCTCTCTCTATCCCCCCTCTCTCTCTCTCTCCACCTTTTCTCTCTACCGCCCTTTCTCTCTCTCTCTCCTCTCTCTCTCTCGCTTGCTCTCAGCTGTTTACCTACGTACACATTGTCTTATTGCTCTATTTACATCTCTCCTTTTCTATTTACATATTTCTCTCTCTCTCTCTCTCTCAATCTATCTAACTAAACCTCCCCCCCTCCCTCCCTCCCCCTCTCTCTCTCTTACTCTCTCACTCTCAATGCACAGCTGTAAACGTACTCAAATCCCCCAAGAAGTACATTACTCTAAAACCAGTCACTAGCTTACATTTTTTTATTTTAATGTTTATTACAGCTTGTCAAATTCTTTTTTTCTTTTTTTTTTCTCCTCCTAGCCCCTACCCCCCACCCCACCACACCCCGACCCAGCCAATCACCACAACCTTCTCTCTCCCCCCCCACCCCCCCGTCCTTTCTCGCCATATCTTCCTTCCCAAATCTCTCTCCTCCGAAGCTTAGCTTTTCTCGGCCACTGCCTCCCCCCCTCTCTCACTCCACCATTCCACCATCTCTCCACTTGTTCCATACATTCTTCGGTGTGATGAGTGCTCAAAGAACACGAAGCGTTAAGCAACTGTAAGTACAGAGACAAGAAACAGATAAATCCAATAATGGGGGAATTAGTGAAACAGTGGTTGATTTGCATTATGTAAATGATGGTGGAGCCTCTAGCAGTGGTGGTGGTGGTGGTGGTAGCGGTGGTGGTGGTGATGATGTTGCCAGCAGCAATAGGAGGGGATGGCGATGGTGGTGGTGGTGGTAGTGGTGATGCTGGAAAAAATTGTGTTGCTGTAATGATTATAGAAGTGGTGGTGGTGGTGGTGGTGGTGGCGGTGGTGGTGGTGGTCGTAGTGGTGGTGGTAGTGGTGGTGGTAGTGGTGGTGGTGGTGGTAGTGGTAGTGGTGGTGGTGGTGGTGGTGGTAGTGGTGGTGGTGGTGGTGGTAGTGGTGGTGGTGGGGTGGTGGTGGTGGTGGTGGTAGTGGTGGTGGTAGTGGTGGTGGTGGTGGTGGTGGTGGTAGTGGTGGTGGTAGTGGTGGTGGTGGTGGTAGTGGTGGTGGTGATGATGTTGCCAGCAGCAATAGGAGGGGATGGCGATGGTGGTGGTGGTGGTGGCGGTGGTGGTGGTAGTGGTGGTGGTGGTGGTGGTGGTGGTAGTGGTGGTGGTGGTGGTGGTGGTGGTAGTGGTGGTAGAGAAATCGTGTTGTTGCGGCAATGATTGTAGTGTTGGTGATGGTTGTGTTGGTGGTGGATGCGATGGCAGTGGTTGTAATGGTTGTGTTGGTGATAGTTGTGGTGGTGATGGTGGCTGTGATGGAGGTAGTTGTGATGATTGTGTTGGTGATGGTTGTATTGGCAATGGTTGTGTTGGTGGTGGGAGTGGTGGTGGTGGTTGCAATGGAGGTAGTTGTGATGATTGTGTTGGTGATAGTTGTATTGGCAATGGTTGTGTTGGTGGTGGTGGTGGTGGTGGTGGTGGTGGTAGTGGTGGTGGTAGTGTGGTGGTGGTGGTGGTGGTGGTAGTGGTGGTGGTAGTGGTGGTGGTGGTGGTAGTGGGGGTGGTGATGATGTTGCCAGCAGCAATAGGAGGGGATGGCGATGGTGGTGGTGGTGGTGGCGGTGGTGGTGGTAGTGGTGGTGGTGGTGGTGGTGGTAGTGGTGGTGGTGGTGGTGGTGGTGGTAGTGGTGTAGAGAAATCGTGTTGTTGCGGCAATGATTGTAGTGTTGGTGATGGTTGTGTTGGTGGTGGATGCGATGGCAGTGGTTGTAATGGTTGTGTTGGTGATAGTTGTGGTGGTGATGGTGGCTGTGATGGAGGTAGTTGTGATGATTGTGTTGGTGATGGTTGTATTGGCAATGGTTGTGTTGGTGTGGGAGTGGTGGTGGTGGTTGCAATGGAGGGTGTTTGCAATGGAGGTAGTTGTGATGATTGTGTTGGTGATAGTTGTATTGGCAATGGTTGTGTTGGTGGTGGTGGTGGTGGTTGTGGTGGTTGTAGTGGTGATGGTGTTTGTGATGGAGGGAGTTGTAATGCTTGTGTTGGTGATGGTGTTTGTGATGGAGGGAGTTGTAATGCTTGTGTTGGTGATGGTTGTGTTGCTTGTGGTGGTGGTGTTGGTAGCAATTTTTGAGGTTGTGCTGGTGATAGCAGTATTGGTGGTAGTTTCAGTGGGTGAGTTGGTGGCTGTTGCATTACTGATGGTGGTGGTGGTAGTTGTAGTTGTGGTAGTGGTGGTGGAATTATGCTGCTAGTTTTGTTGTTTTTATCATGGTAGTGAGGGTGGGAGGGAGGGGTGATGACAAGGGTGGTAAATTATACTTCTGTTGTTGTAGCGGTAGTAGTGGTAGCTGGCAGAAACACTAGCACGCCGGGCGAAATGGTTAGCAGTATTTCATCTACCGTTACGTTCTGAGTTCAAATTCTGCCGAGGTCGACTTTGCCTTTCATCCTTTCGGGGTCGATCAAATAAGTAGCAGTTATGCACTGGGGTCGACATAATCGACTTAATCTGTTTGTCCGTCCTTGTTTGTCCTCTCTGTGTTTAGCCCCTTGTGGGTAGTAAAGAAATAGGTAGTAGTGGTAGTGGTTATAATACTGATGATTGTAATGGAACTGGGCTTTTGTTTTTGTTATGTTTATATTTTCATTATAATGGTAGCCATAGTGGTTGTGATAGAGGTAGCAGAATTGTGTTGTTGCTGCTGTTGTTGTTATAGTACAGGCAGTGGTTGTGCTGGAGGTAATAGAATTGTACTATTATTAAGGTGACATTCTGGCAGAAACATTAGCACACCGGGTGAAATGCTTAGTGGCATTTCATCTGTCTTTACGTTCTGAGTTCAAATTCCACTGAGGTCAACTTTGCCTTTCATCCTTTCGGGGTCAATAAATTAAGTACCAGTTGCATACTGGGGTCGATCTAATTGACTGTCCCCTTCCCCCAAAATTTCAGACCTTGTGCCTAGAGTAGAAAAGAATATATATATACTTAAGGCAGCAAGCTGGCAGAAACATTAGCACGTCAAGCAAAATGCTTAGCTGTATTTTATAAGTCTTTATGTTGTGAGTTCAAATTCTGCCAAGGTCAACGTTGCCTTTCACCCTTTTGGGGGAATTTGAACTCAGAACATATAGACAGACAAAATACCACTAAGCATTTCGCCCAGCCTGCTAACATTTCTTATTTGTTTATTGCCCACAAGGGGCTAAACATAGAGGGGAGAAACAAGGACAGACAAAGGGATTCATTTGATTACATCGACCCCAGTGCGTAATTGTTACTTAATTTGTCGACCCTGAAAGGATGAAAGGCAAAGTCGACCTCAGCAGAATTTGAACACAGAATGTAACAGTAGACAAAATACCTCTTTCTTTACTACCCACAAGGGGCTAAACACAGAGAGGACAAACAAGGACAGACAAACGGATTAAGTCAATCATATCGACTCCAGTGCGTAACTGGTACTTAATTTATCGACCCCGAAAGGATGAAAGGCAAAGTCAACCTCGGTGGAATTTGAACTCAGAACGTAACAGTAGACAAAATACCGCTGAGCATTTCGCCCGGCATGCTAATGTTTCTGCCAGCTCACCACCTTATATAATAGTAGACACAGTATTAGTAATAATGTTGTTATTGTCGTTTAGTCCACAGGTAAGCCTTGATTAACTAAACTCATAACCAAAAGGTATTCTAGTTATGACCATCCAACGAATTTTTGCTCAAGCACAATGTATCTAAGACTATATCATCCAATGTGTCTCTTTTAAAAACATGGCAGCTTGCAATTTCAAGATGATCAGCTGCTGTTCCTATCTGGTTGAGCAACCACATAAAGCTTGTGTGATTTATGGTGCAACTGTTGTGTCGATGGTAATATATAAGAGGTGGGTACATATCTGTGATGATGTATAAAAGGGGTTTATGAGAAATGGGTAAGTTATGGGTAGATGATTTATGGCTTCACAGTTGGTTAATTTGAGAGATGTTGCAGGGAAAATTCATCGATGGGTGGGAAAAATGGTTAACTAAAATCAGACATTCTGAGTATTAGGTGTTCGATGTGATGACAAGTTGATAAATGTTAGTCATTAGATACAAGCTTTAATTAAAAATAAGTAGTTGGATCTAATTAACAAATTAGATTAAGGTGTTTACAGGACTGTAAATATGGATAGTACCGGACTGATCCAGTGTCAAGTGTTGCTTGCTAGTTGAGCTGCTGTATAGAAAGTAAATTGTTCTGCCAAACCAAGAAGCAGCATGAGGTGAGTGAGTCTCTATGTGGTTGCTTCATATGCTGAAAATAGCAGATAAATCTCTTTCAGATCATAACTTAACAATGCAAAAAATATATAGAAGTAGATAAATATATACAAGTTGATAAATGTTAAGTCATTAGATACAAGCTTTAATTAAAAATATGTAGTTGGATCTAATTAATAAATTAGATTGAAGTGTTTACAGGTCTTTAACCCTTTAGTATTTGCATTATTCTATCAAATGTAATGCTTATTTATTCACATTGTTTTGAATTAATCCTGCATTATCTTGTAGCTTTGAGATTTTGATGAAGTAACTATTCATTTTTAGAATTATATAGTAGGGCTGGTGTGAGAGGCCAGATCTGGCCAATTTGAACATAAAACAGGGGAGAATATTTTGGCTGGATATGGCCGGTTTAAATGCTATGGATGAAGCCAGACTGATCCAGTGTCAAGTGCTGTTGGCTAGTTGAGCTGCTGTGTAGAAAGTCTCTTTCATATCATAACTTATCAATGTAAAAAAATATATAGAAGTATTTGACGTCTTTTGTTTGTTTCAGTCATTAGACTGTGGCCATGCTGGGGCACCACCTTGAATTTTTAGTCAGATACATTAACCTCACTATGTTTTTCTTTTTTTTCAAGCCTGGTACTTATTCTATTGGTGTCTTTTGCTGAACCGCTAAGCTTTGAGGACATAAACACACCAACACC
Source organism: Octopus sinensis (assembly GCF_006345805.1). Lineage (NCBI taxonomy): Eukaryota > Metazoa > Mollusca > Cephalopoda > Octopoda > Octopodidae > Octopus > Octopus sinensis. The sequence goes on along the minus strand of NC_043013.1, from coordinate 34,542,469 downwards.
GGTTGTCAAGTGATGATGGGGGACAAACATAGACACACAAACACACACGTGCAAACATACACACACACACACACAAACTTAGAACCTAGAGCCAGAAGAAATGCTGATTAGCATTTTGTCTGGCATGGATTTGAACTCATGACTTTTCGATAAGAATTTCAGTATTTTATCCATCTTGACCATCTTCTTTCTTTTCTTCTTCTTGTTGATGTTGTTACCTCTGAAGCTTAAACCCAAATCAGGCCTTATCAAACCAGATTATGATGAAAGACACTCTCATAATGACCATCCTGTTTTAATATTTTTGTCAAAAACTTTTGTTTGTATATCCAGGATTTCATTTCCAAGTATATCTTTCATTTATTTAAAATGGTATTGTGTGATTTGGGGAGGATTTCACTGTTATTTCTAGCACCTCAAACAATCACAAAGAAACACCATCATTTTCTGGACATCTTAATGTGTAAAGTATAAACAAAACATAAACTTCAATTCCACTTTGAATTATTCAATTTCTAAATAATTCTTATTTTATGATACCAATAAATATACAGTCTTATAGATTAACTAATTCATTCGTCACTACTTTGGCAAAAGATATCTTTTCAAGGAGACAGTCAGAATAATATTGAAGTAGGCTATGTCCATTGTTGCTTGGAAGATCAAAACAATGTTAGTCATTAATGACAAAACATTATTTATTATATTTACCTCTTTGCTTAGTTTTTTTCTGCTTAGATTATTAACACTCCATGTTGTAAATAACTCTTTCATGATCATATTTATAATTGAATGCTCTAAGTGTTTTAATAAATTCTGAAAACAATCTAGAATTTTGGAAAAAAAAATAACTAGCTTTGTCATTAAGATGATGTCTGGAGCATAACTTAACAAAAGGCTCTTATACATAAATATTTATAAAGGAAGGTTTTTTTTATGAAACATGCTTGATTTAAAATGAGATTTTGTATGATAGAGGCATTGGTATCATAATTATTTAAATTGTGTAAGTTTGAAAAGAAAGGGTTTAGTATCATTGATCTTGAGGTAGGGCTGGATTAAAACCCGAAGAGGCTTAACCAGTTTAACAGATTTTTTCTGGTTTTCGAAGATTGAGATAGAAAAATCTACGAAACTGGTTAAGTCTTTAAAAAAATAAACTAAAAAACTCCTGGTGCATTTTCAACTTCACTTTTCTATATGTGAAATAAACTAACTTTCCTTCTCTCTCTTAATATAATATAATATAATATAATATAATATCATATCATATCATATCATATCGCATCGCATCGCATCGCATCGCATCACATCACATCACATCACATCACATCACATCACATCATATCATATCATATCTATACATGCACACACACACTCAATAGGCTTCATTTAGTTTCCATCTATCATGTTCAGTTACAACTCATATAGGAGTCAGTATGTGTGACTGGGTTCATATTTGTGCCTCTTTGGCTTGGCATTGCATGATAAATGTTCATGAATGTCCCCCATCGTAAAAGCAGTATCATTAGTTTATAATCTTCAATGGAAACATATCTGACCATGGGGATATAATATTACCTTTCTAGGATACAGATGAGAGTAGGTGACAGCAACAGCGTCCAGTTGTGGAAAATGCTGCCTCAACAAATCCTGTCTAACCCATGAAAGTAAGGAAAAGTGAACATTAGAATGATGACGATGATGATGACAATGATGAGGATAAAGATGATAATCCTGATGAAATGGATGAAGCCTTTATCCATAAACCCAGAATACTGTTGCATGAAAGCTCTGACATGTTTCTATATGTGAAAGCTAAATTGTAACAGTATACATCCTATACAGATAAATATTGCTTTTGACACTTAGCAGAAAGATGATTTTTGTTATAACAGTTGTTTAACACCCAGCTCTGTCTTGTTCAAGCAAACCTGTGATCAAAACCAAATTTATCCTAGCCATGACTCAGCTCCTTTAGTATTTACAGATATAGTGTATCTAGGACAGTTTGGTAGCTTGTTTTAACACCACCAACTGGTCTTCAGGTAACCTTTAGTGGGGACTACCCTGTTGTATCCACCACAAGGTCCAGTCCTTGTTGCCCTGTGGTAGCTTGTGTGCCTCAGTGATGTTGAGAACTTTGCCAGCAGAGTTCAAGCTTTTGGCAGGACATCTCATGCTGTATAGAACAAAGGTTAGAGGCCACATTAATATGAACCACCTTTTCTAAGAGTTAAAAATGGGTTTACATAGGATCAACACCGTTATCTAGAGGAAAGCAAAGTTACAGAAAAATTGATGATAATTTAAAATCAATGAGTCCTGAGAGTGGGAAGGCCTTCCCTCATGGAAACACAATGAAGTGAAGCAAAATCTGAAAGGAATCAGCAAGGAAGCAGGAATCCAATTGGAAAGAAGCAGAAAAGACAGCTCTAACTTGAGAACAACAGAGGAAAGTTGTTGATGATCTGAGCTCCATAGAAAATGAAGGGCTGAAATCAATGAGTACTATGTTGTATGGATTTGAGCCAATGCTAAATACTCTTCTCTTGCACTCCATTTTACTAGTCTTAGAATACAGAGAAAGGCAATGTGTGCTGCCTCATTACCAAAAAAAAATCCAATGTAACCTTCTCTTTCTGACGATAATGTGTTGTCATTTCTGGAAGATTTTGGCTGTTATTTCCAGTAAATAGAGCAGCCACGTAGAGGCTTTCTTATTAGTTAATGATTGATACAACATTTGAAGTCCACACTGGATATTTTTTATTTCATTAGCATCTGCAGCAGTAATTTAATGCTATCAAGCTGTTTTTTTTCTTCTTCTTTTCTAGTTTGAGTTTAGGATGGGTCAAGGTGTTTTAAGACTAAAATCAGCATTGACCATGTAACTTAACACTATTAGATTTTTCCCTTATCTTCCCTCACTAATCATATGACTCTAGCTATAAGCTATAATGATAGTGTCCTCATTATTGCTGTTTCACTCTTTCTTTGTTCCTACTCCAGACACACACACACACATACACACACAAAAATGTGACTGAAGAATTTTAGTCGAATGAATTGACCTTAGGGATGTAAACATACCAACGCCGGTTGCAAAGCAGTGGTAGGAGACAAACGCATGCACAAAGACACACACATACACTTGCACACACATATATATATATATAAACACACATACACAAAGATACACATATACACTTATATATATATATATATATACACACGTACATACATATTCATACAATGGACTTCGTTCCATTTTCATCTACCAAATTCACTCACAAGGCTTTGGTTGGCCCAAGACTATAGTAGAAGACACTTGCCAAAGGTGCCAGGCAGTGGGACTGAACTCAAAACCACGTGTTTGGGAAGCACATGATATGTGTGTTTGCATGCATGTGTATGTTTACTGTAAAGGGTAAAGAGTAAAGACTCCCTTCAGTCATGCATGACCAGGAGATTGCACATAGAAAGTTACTTTCCAAAGCATAAGTCCGGGCAAGGTTGTTTATAGAAGACCAGCAGTCACCCATGCATATCACCCTCCCCTCTCCATGCTACCGATGCTATCCAAGGGAAAGACAAAGGCTGATACATCTTGGCACCAGTGATGTCACAACTCATTTCTACAGCTGAGTGAACTGGAGCAATAGGAAATAGAGTGTCTTGCTCAAGAACACAACACACAGCCTGGTCTGGGAATCAAACTCACTACCTCATGAGTGCAAGCTCAACACTCTAACCCAGTGTTTCTTAACCTATTTACCCTTATGTAACCCTTAAAATAAATTACGTGTCTCGAGGAACCCCTACTCAAAAAAAATTTTTATATACCATATCTTTCTCATTTTTTTCATCATAGTTCACATGGTAAATATCATATACACACACACACATATATATAATATATATATATATATATATATATATATATATTATATATATATATACATATACATATATATATATATATCATCATCATTTAACGTCCGTTTTATATATATATATATATATATATAGGGTGTCCATACATTACAGACATCACTAAATATATCGCCAATGGTTGTTATATTATTTTGATAACATGATAAGTTAGATAGAATGATGTCTATATTACAATATTAGAATAACCAATAATATGTTGTGCATATGTTACGATAGTGAAATTAATGTTAGCTATCTTATTCTTTCTCATGGAACCCCTAAGAACCTTTTGCGGAACTCTATGGTTCCAGGGAACCTTGGTTGAGAAACACTGCTCTAACCATTGAGCTATGTACCTTCACTATGTTTACTGTAGACATGGGATTAAGGTATTTAATAGAATTCATGCATGATTTACTTTTAGGCAACCATATACTGCTTCAGTGATTTTGCTTATGGCACCCTAATCATAGGTGGAAACATTCTATGCAAGGATTTGAACCTTGTCAAGTTCAAAACTGGTCTGTGATTGGAACCACAGTACAGTTGTTTTGAAATTTGTTCTCAGCAGTTCTCAGGTTACCACACATATAGAATTACATCAAATCAAGAGTGAACACACCAGCACAAACATACACATATACATACATACATAATTACATATATATATATACACACACACACATGCACATGATTACACGTACAATTACAATTATATACACAATAATATACACAATTATATATGCGCACATTATAATGTTAGAGATTTCCTTCTTCTTGAATCTAACTCTTCGATGCCATTTACCATATATCATTCATTCTTTATGAATGTAATTAAAATGCATAATTGCAAAGGCCCTATATTTGAATAATTTATATATATGTTATTTTGTTCTTGTTCCATTTTGGATGTTATTTTGTTGTTATTGTGGCTGTTATTGTTGTTTCATATCTTCAATATTATTTTGTTAATAACTACAACAACAACAACAACAACGATGGTAACGACGTCATCATCAACGAAAACAACAATAATGAGATCGGTGACAATTAGGAAGTAGATGAATAGGATTATGCTGATGATGAGGGGGCAATAATTATGCTGTCAGTGATGATGATGATGAGTAATAATTATGAATACGACAATAATGATGATGGTGGCGAGGGTGGGGTGAAGATGATGATGATGATGGTGATGCTGGAGACAATAACTACAGTTATTCACTCTACATCTAATTTCCAATCATTAACTGCCAAAAATGGTTAATATTTCAACACAACAACTGACTTTCATCAGATGAAATAATTAGAAAGAAATATAAAAAAAAAAACATAGAAAAAAAAATAATAAACCAAAAAACAAAGAAACAAAAGTGAAAAATTAAAGAGAAAAAAATCAAAATCAAATGGAATGAAATCAAATCAAATATTATTGAATGTTAATATCCATTTTCTGGAATTCCCAAACATGATGTAAGCAGTGTTTAATTTACTTAAATGCCATTAATAATTCTTGTAATAACTCCAGCTTAGGTTGGACAGAGGGAAATAAACTCACAAATTAGACCATTAGCAATATAATTTCAGGAATTAACTAGCGCGCACACACACATACACATACACACATACACAGACAAACACACATGGCTATACGTGCATAGATATACATATAGATATATATAAACACTCATACACATATATATATATATTAATTGATTGATTAATACAAAACTCAGTCAAATGGAGAATTTTTTAATTAAAAATTTATATATATTCTCATTTAATATATATAGTTTTCAATTTTGTGATATGGGTGCATGAATATATATACATACATACATACATATACATACATATTATATATATAAACTTCAATGACAATTATATAGCATTTATATACAATATGATATAGATATATTAGTAGAGGCTTAATGATTTATTTTACATATCTTATTAAGAATATACTTATATATATTTTGACATTTTTCAAAATTGATGAGTATATTCATGTATATATATATATATTTGTGTACATCTGTGTATGACTGTGTGTGTGTGTGCATTTATGTATGTATATATATATGTGTGTAAGTGTAAATGTATATAAAGATGTGTGTGTAAATATATATCATATATATATATATATATATTTATTGTATTTTATATATACTGTATTCAATGTGTATGCATATATATAATGCATTTGTAAATTTTATATAAATTATTATATATAATTTTAAGATATATATAAATAATATATTTATATATAATTGAAAGAATAAGCTCTATGTATATGTGTGTGTGTGTATATATATGTATATATATATATATATTTGGACAAGTTAGGAAAATTTCAGGGAGCTATTACCACTGCTGGCAACAAAGGTTTCTTTTCTCTCAGAATGAAGGGCAGATTGAACAATGCTTATGAAATATTTCTCTTCAAGTTCCTAATTTTTTGGCAAATGAAGGAATTTTTAACAACAATGCTGAATGATGCAATATTCAGTGTTGTTAAAAAAAAGTGGTTTGGAGGATAGAATTAAGTATTTTCCTCCAGGTAAACAACAGAACTGCACTAAAAGAATCAGTAATACTCATAAAGGTAGAAATATCCTACCTTTATTCAAAACTCTATGAATAGAAAAACAAAGTGTAAACTAACAAAAATATTATTAGTACTAAACTGCAAACCACAGAAGATCAGAATACCCATAAATATATAACAGATAAACAGAAAAATGGATAATGAAGATTGGATAATGGTAAACCCTAACAAAACCTCCCAGTAAGCTAACATAGACATCACTCAGTACAAATGGTATAGCAAATAGATTGAAACCCACGGTCCAGTGCAGGACAATATCTAAATATGGTCATGTAAGAAGCTGTGCATATAAAGATTAAAATATTGAAGATACCAATATATTTCATACTTACAACACACTAACAAACATAAGCAATTTAAAATAGTCCATAAAAAATAAATTAAACTTTTATTTGTTCTAATTCCAAAATAACAATTTCACCTGAACCACAATTTCACTAGAAAACCACAAAGTGATATATAGTCTTACTCAAACACCGTTGAATATAGTTAACAGGGAAAAAAGGAAAAGTAATATAACATGGTATAATACTCCTTATACAAGAATTTTCATCATCAATATCCCCAGAGTCTTATTTAATATTCTAAAAAAATAAAAATCCTTATACTTTTTAGATATCATAGCATCTTCATGGTAAAATGGTAAAATTCCCATAGTCTGCAATACAACAGTGACTACTCAAACACCTCAAAACATCTCAAAAATTAACAAATGTATCAGAAATTTTAATGCTCAACTAATGGCAGAAGATAAACCCTTATACATTCAATATTGAGTGAATATTATAATGATGATGATGATAATAATAATAATAATACGAAGAAGAAGAAGAAATCAAATAATCTTGACAGCAGGAATTAGGATCCAAGCTATTCATTAAACGGGTAAACCACTGATTTGAACAACAATAACAAAAATCATACCCTGAAGAAGGACAATACCATAAAGATAAATTTGAAATTTGTAACAACCCAAAACGGATAACAAATATGTAAAGTCTTATATTCCTTTTAATACTAATAAAAACACTAATAAAAACAGTAACAGATAGGACAAAAATATTATAAATATTAATATGAAAATTTCAACTATTCCAAAACACCTGGAATTCTCAGCATCAAACTCAAACACTTGTCAGTGAAGAATAATTACTAATTGTCTCTTTCAAAGTAGGTGCTAATAGGAAATACAATAATGCTAGAAAACAATAAATATTACATGAACAATAAATATTACATCAAGCACATTTAAGTGCCACAATGTTATGCTTAGGCATACTTTTTAAATAATAGAAAATTAAGTAAAACAACTTCACTTGCAGAATACATATGGAGCTTGAAATCTAAAGTTATTAGTTTCACACCACAATGGACTATCACAGAAAATAAAATGAAGATCATAGACTTTGTACAATAGAAAGGGTTTGAAATGTTAGCAGATAAAAAAAAACAACTTAATCTGAGAATGAGAGCATCATATCCTGTAAAATATAAATTTCTCAGAACTTACCATTTTCATCATAACTCCAGGTACATGGAAAGTCAGAATACAGTTAAATAGACAGCAATGATTTATCCATGAAATGGAATCATATACTATATCAATTACTGACACATAAACAGCGATATAATATGATTTTGCCCATTAGAGATATATATTATACGGATATATCAAAAATATACATGTACATATGAAAACATGCACATTGATGTGTGTAGGTTTGTGCACATATATGGCTCTCCCCCTTTCTCCATATATACATACATGCATACATATATATATATATATATATATGAGTGTTTGTGCTTATGAAAATATATGTTTGTATGATGGATGTACAATTGATCATCCAATAAATGTTTGGTTGCTTGTTTTTATGACACTACCCCTCAACATTAAACTTAATTAGCATCAAAGAAAAACAATTGATAAAACCCTGCTCTTTTTTGTGTAGATTTCCTTCATCAATGCCAAATATAAGGTGTTTCCCCAAGTTCCTTGAATACAGTTGCTCATCAAATCCATGTTCATTCATTCTGTCAACATCTTTTCAATCCAATAATGTTACAAATAAAATTACCCATCTCTGATGATTTGACAATAAGACGTGGTTATGTAATTTAATTTCCTTACATTGATGAAACATTTGTAAGATGATTTAACTAAATGCCTTGTAAACAATCTCTAATGTTTCCTTGTATTTTCTACATGTACTCTGTAAATCACCTAGACGCAGGATTCATAGAAAATGATACAAATACTCAAATGGAACTAAACATAGTGTTCTAAATGCTGGTTATTTGTCATGAGATTCAAGTTTACATATATACATTCAATCGTCACTAATTGTGACTGAGGGTACTGAATATCACCTATATCGCTAGAAATATGTTAAAGACCCTTAAAGCTGCATAAGCAGACTAGTTTGTCAGTTAATTACAGACTTTCCAGCAGTGTCTACCCCCATTGCTCAAATGGTTCAGCTAAAACCCTCCGTCAGTATATATATATATACATATACGCACACACACATATATGTATATATATATGTATATATGTATATATATATATATGTATATATATATATATATATTATATATATATATATATATATATATATATATATATATATATATATATATATATATCATATAAATGTATGACTGATTTAGTGGAATTCTGTGTATACTAAAAATTAATATAAGCAGCTATGTGCAATATAAAACCATACAGGAAAAATTTAATCTTCGCTAATGATGACCAGTGGTTCCCCAGCTTTGTTCATGGGGTGGTTATCTCCCCTGTCATTGTATATAAAATGTGCGCTTACACAGTTTTAAGCGTTTAACTCTTATCTCTAGTAATACATACATGTGTTGTTCAGCACACTCAATCACAATTAGTGATGATTAAATATTTCCTTCATGGTTTTATATTGCATGTAGCTGCTTATATGTGTGTGGGGGTGGGGCGGGATACTAAAGCAGACATGGTGAATACACACCCCCCGCTACGTTTTGTTTGATTTTTCATTCTGCAAGCATTTCTTTGTAGCCTGATGCTTTCAGCAATGCAAATTATGATTTCACTGTAAAAAAAACAGCATTTCAAAATTTCAGCTATCATCCATATATATGTGCAATTTTTATTACTTTACACTATTTTCCAAAAATTTCTTGGGAATTTTCATGTAGGAAATACAAAATATATGATGATTACAAAAATTTTTAATTCAAATTTTTAAAATTACCACTTCCATCAACACTTACTCTTACTGTTCCCCCTCTTCTGCTACTGCTTTTCCACATTACCCATTCTTGTTTTGTCTACCATTGCTATTAGCTATCATTCCTCTCCTGTATCCACCACAACAATCCTGTCTACCATTTTTATATTCATGCTCCATCACCCATTCATTCACACCTTTCTGCTGCTATTGTTCTCACCTATTCCCCTCCTTGGTCACATTGTTTATGTGAAAGTGCATAAGGGTGGCTGTGTGATAAGTAGCTTGCTTACCAAAAACATGGTTCTGGGTTCAATCCCAATGCGTGGCACCTTGGGCAAGTGTCTTCTACTATAGCCTCCGACTGACCAAAGCCTTGTGAGTGGATTTGGTAGATGGAAACTGAAAGGAGCCCATTGTATATATGTATATATATTGTGTATATATGTATGTGTGTGTATATGTTTGTGTGTCTGTGTTTGTCTCCCCCAACATGCTTGACAACCGATGTTGGTGTGTTACATTCCCGTAACTTAACAGTTCGGCAAAAGAGACTGATAGAATAACTACTAGGCTTACAAAGAATAAGTCCTGGGATCGATTTGCTTGACTAAAGGCTGTGCTCCAGCATGGCACAGTCAAATGACTGAAACAAGTAGAAGAGTAAAAGAGTATCTGAAGCTACTGAGTTCTTGCTAGACTCACAGTGCACGTGGCATACTCTTAATGAGCTGAAGCCATGGCTGAAGGTCCTCCCAACTAGAGGTGTCGAGAGCAAACAGGAGGAATGTAGGGTTAAGAAGGTTTTGTAGTCTAAACACTATGAGAATTTACAAACTCCTTTAGTCTTTGAACCGAAAGGAAATACATCCAATGCAATCTGTAAAGAGGTTGGCATAAGAAAAGAAACCAGTCACTGAAACCAAACCAAAATAATGTACACCCACCAGTCAATGAGAACAATGCCCCCCGCCCCAATAAGAAATTACTCGTGTTATTATAGTTCATTATGCCTCAATGTTTAGTATGAATTGCTGGTTGCAGTTTGTTGTCCAGCATTTCACTGTAGCCTACACCAGTAACTATAGACTCCTTTTCCAGGTAATGTTCAAGTATAGGCTTGTTTGTGTCCCAAAAACTGGTTAGCATCACTTTTTGTGGAAGATTGTGTCTCAATTTCTTTGTTGCTGGTGATTCTGAGTTTTTCCACCCCATTCTCTACCTCTCAATTCTGGCCCAAAGGAATAGACCAAGATCTCATCTTCTATGACAATTCTCTCCAGAAACGCTTTGCCTTCATTGTTAGTGGTCAAGTAAGTGTTGACAGATCTCCCCCATGATTGTACATATATGATTTGGTAAGCTCATTTTGGCACCTGGCTAGCAAAGTTTTTATGAAAGTATAACTTGTCAAAGATGATTTTATATGCAGAACCTTGACTAGTTTGTGGGGAATGTGCCACCTCATTGATGGTCACTCATTGGTTCACCAAAACCCATCTCTCAAGCTTGTTGAATCTTCATGTCAGTGGTGGAGGCTGATGGCTATCCTGCTTCCTCTTTGTGCTTGATACTTGTTTGGTCATTTAAAATTTTCTCTATCCACACATGCACACTTCTATGTGATAGAGTACTGTCCCTTTATTGTACTGAAAGGCTGCAATGAATTTCAGCCCCTGACACAGCTTCAGTCAAGAGAAACCAAATCACTGATATCTATTCTTCTTTGGTGCACACAACAAGCAGAGCTGCTATGTTTACTCTGTAATACAAGAAAGAAAACTGGAGCACACTAAGAGCAAACCTTGGTTCCATAGCCTCAAGAATACCACCCTTTAGTTAGCATGGGACCACTGAAAGCATTGTAGCCAATTTAAAGAAAGTTGTAGATGATGCTTATCTTCCCCTTGAATATATATACATACATATGCATGCATACACACACACATAGACACACACACACATGGAAATATTACTTAGTTTCACATTTCTGCTTTCAGGTTAGAATTTTAAAAACATAAACTCTACTTAATGAATTGAGTACTTTTTACTTTCGTTTGTAAAATCAAATTCCTTTTCACACAGTCACTCCCCCGTACATCTACATACAAAATCAAATATATCTTTCTCACATATCTCCCCATGTATACAACATGTAAATATATATATATATATATATATATATATATATATACACATGAGTAAATATATATATATATATATATATATATATATATATATACACATGAATATATATATATATACATACATACAAATACAAGCATACATACACATATGTGAATATATACATATATCAAGTGGATATTTATGATAGTGTAATCTTGTGAGAATTCAAATATCAGGTTTAGTAAAAGATTTTGGTGTAAATTGATAATGTCTAGTAGTAGTAGTAGTAGTAGTAGTAGTTATGGTAGTGGTAGTATTAGTAGTAGTAGTATGGAAAACAACAATGATTCTTATGCGGTTCTTATTTATCCAGGCTGGAATTCAAACAATTCTTGGCAAGATATTAGATGCACGAAACAAAACCCATTCTGTTAAAATTATAGCTTTTGACTTAATGAAGTCATTTCGCCTTCTTTAGTCCATTCGTAATCAAATTTGATACGGAGAAAACAAGGTCAAACGTTAAAGCCACCCCCCACCACCACCACCATCGCATCCTCCCCTCGCTCCATCTCTCTCCCTTCATCCAATCCATTTTCTCTCTCTCCCTCCTCGCCCCCCCCATTCGCCCCCTCCCCGCCTTGCCTCCACACCCAAATTTTACGAAACCCTCATTATGGTAATACAGTAAGGCCTGTGCTGTATCATTGTCATTAGCGTTGAATACAACAGTGACAGCAGCTACACTAATGACAGATATCAATATAGGAAAAGCTAAATTATGAAGACTTTCTCATCTGATCATTTATTAAAAGCAATTAGTAAGTATTCTTGGTAAGAATATATCCAACATTTGGTAAACATTCTGATTCTGATTCTCTGATTCTGACTGGTTTCCAAACTGACTTCACCCTGACCCTCACCCCCACCACAACCACCACCACCACTACCACCACCGCGCCGCCGCCACCACCATCATTACCAACACCATCACCGCCACTAATAATAACAGCAACAGCAACACCCGACTTGCAAACGCCACCATCCATACGTTATGATACATGACAGCACACTACTACAATATTCCATGCCATACTATGCCTTGCCATGCCAGGCCATGCCAAGGCCAGGCTAGGCCAGGCCAGGCCAGGCCAAGCCAATCCAAGCCATGCCCTACCCTACCTTACCATACCATGCACTATGGTGTGATATATTACATCATTGCATACACCAGGCTTTTAAACATCACACTAAACAAACCAATGAAGGAGTTTCAACACGGTTCACTTGCTACTTTTTTTAATTCTTTCTAATTAGATCAGTCACTGAACCCTGGCCATGCTGGGGCACTGCCTTGAAGTATTTAGTTGAACAGATCTACCCCAGTGTTTATATTAAGTTAGGTACTCTGTGGTAAAAAGCTTGCTTCCCAACCACACAGTTCTGGGTTCAGTCCCACTGGGTGGCACCTTGGGCCAACCAAAGCCTTGTGAGTGGATTTGGTTGATGGAAACTGAAAAGAAGCCCATTGTGTGTGTGTATATATATATATATACATACAATAGTAGATGTAACCATGGCTGTGTGGTTAAAAAGTTTCCTTTCCAACCACATGATTTCAGGTTCAGCCCCACTGCATGGCAACTTGGAAAAATTTTTTTCTTTTTCTACTACAAACATGAGCTGACCAAAGTCTTGTGATCGGATTTTGTAGACTGAAACTAAGAGAACCTGCTTCCTTTTCCTCTTTGTTGTTTCAGTCATTTGATTGTGACCATGCTGGAGCACTGCTTTTAGTTCAACCAATTGACAATGGGACTTATTCTTTGTAAACCTAGTACTTATTCTATCATTCTCTTTTGCTGAACCACTAAATTACAGGGATGTCAACACGCCTGCAGCAGTTGTCAAGCAATGGTGGGGGGACAAATACAGACACACAAATACATATATATATATATATATATATATATATATATATATATATATATATATATGGGTGCAGGAGTGGGTGTGTGATAAGCTTGCTTTCCAGCCACATGGTTCCAGGTTCAGTCTCACTATGTGGCAACTTGGGCAAGTATCTTCTGCTATAGCCTCGGGCTGACCAAAGCATTGTGAGTGGATTTGGTACACGGAAACTGAAAGAAGCCCGTTATATATATATATGTTCCCCCACTGTCACTTGATGACCGATGTCAGTGTGTTTACATTCCTGTAATTTAGCAATTCAGCAAAAGAGACCAATAGAATAAGTTTTATAAGACAAAAAAGACAGAAGGGCCATGGCTGGAATCTCTTAGATTTGAGCAATCAAAATCAATTAGGGCCCAGCAACAACAATTTCACATATCATACATAAGCACCCTGCCAAGCTATACCACATCACCTGCTGACAATGAAACACCACTCAACAGGTGGCACCACAACACAAGGACACACTGAAATGACATATTAATACTCTGAGCCATCTTAAGACTTACAATGCTTCGAGAATATTCTCATTTGTATCATATATTCATCATTCTTCTATAGTTTATATGTATATGTACTTAGCAAATTCAATTACTGCACTATACATCAAACGAGGTGTATGTGTGTGTGTGTGCATGTATGTGTGTGAAAATACATATGTGTATATAGTTATGTGCTTATAATGTAGATATAGATACATTTAATTGTATTTATATGTAAATATCTATTTATATATATAAGCATATATGTGCATATACATATATGTGTGCATGTGTGTACGTGTGTGTGTTCATACGAGTGTGTGGAAATGTGTGTGCCACAACTGATAAATACACACATATATTGGATATTTATACACCTACATACATGTATGTGTATATATGTATGTATATATATATATATGTACTTACATTGAAGCTGGTGGATGTTTAATGATTATATATATATATATATATGTATGTATGTCTATATATATATGTATGTATGCTTGTATGTATGCATATATACACACACACACACAAATGTATGCAATGCAATACTTACTACGCAGAAATAAATTATTACATATACATAAATATATGTATGTAAGTATGTCTGTGTGTGTATATATATATATATATACACATACACACATATATATATATATGTATGTGTATATATATACACACACACCCACACACATATATATCAAAAACTGTTAACATTGAAGAATGTTTCATTAATGACACTGGGAAATTACTCCTGTAAATGATTAATCAAAATCTTTGATAACGAGCAATTTGATTCAAAACTAACTACTTTGAAATGTATTTAGTAGTGTATGTCTGCCTGCACTCTAACACAATAGCATATATGTGCATATTATGCATACACACACACACACGTATGTAGATATAGCGACATAGATATACATATATGTGTATATATACAAGTATATATGTATATATATATATATGCATGAGGGAGAGAGAGGTGTCAATGTAGAGATATTGATATACAAAAAGACACACATTTGCAGACAGTTCCATAGAGTAACGAGTTAGGATTCTTCTAATAATATATGTATATTTTGATTTCATTTGACTCAGCCAAATTTTGTAGAAGGTGTGTAATTGATGGAATCTTATTTTACTTATGGACCTAATTATTTTCTCAACCCCAGAGGAATGGATAATCAAAATGAAATCTGGCAGAATTAAACCAGTAATGTAGAGAGTAGAATTTCAAAACTGAATCTCATAAAGGTTTCACTTTGAGTATGGACTGTTTGTTTTTATTTGTATATACTCTTTACTCTTTTACTTGTTTCAGTCATTTGACTGTGGCCATGCTGGAGCACTGCCTTTAATTGAGCAACTCGACCCCGGGACTTATTCTTTTGTAAGCCCAGTACTTATTCTATCAGTCTCTTTTGCCAAATCGCTAAGTAACAGGAACATAAACACACCAGCATCGGTTGTCAAGCAATGCTAGGGGGACAAACGCAGACACGTTTATTTTTTTGTTTTTTTTTGTATCTTCATATGCACAGAACAAATGGTAATGCCCAGCATATCTGAGACTGTAGGATGGAGGGAAGAAGTTTTCCTTGAGCCAGAGATGTGGCTCAAATACTTGCAAAAGAGTGAGCTCAGCTAAATGCTTCAAGAAATGACAAATGGGGGTTACATGAAATGATGGTTTCAGTGTGTTGCATAAGACCTCAGAAGGCAAATGGCTGGAACAAATATAGCAAGGTGACCCCACCTCAAAATGTAGTTTGCTAAATCTATTTCTGCTGTCAAGGCATTTGACAAATAAGTGGGACATTGGCAGGTAATTTTGAACACTGAAGGAAAATAGATTATTGACTGATTTGTTAAAATTGATGCTGAAAATAAGGATTAAAATATATGGAAAGACACGAATGAATTTATCTGCCAACTCAGTATGCATTCATGTATGTATATGTATGTATGTATGTATGTATGTATGTATGTATGTATGTATGTATGTATGTATGTATGTATGTATGTATGATTGTATTATGTATGTATTTATGATTGTATTATGTATGTATGTATATTTGTATGTATGTATGTAACACTCTGTTTTTAATCATTTAAATTCTTCCTCTGAAGAAGGAACTGGTTTCTAACAAAGATACAAAGCTCCATCTTTGTAAAGTAGATAACGAAAACAATGTCACATTTTAAACCCGAGAAAAGTCTTGCATAGTTTTACTGTTCCACTTACAGATAGTATTTATAGTTTGTCAGTCAGCTGGTTGAGCACTTTTTCTGAAAACCCAAACTTATCCAAACTGACAATTAAGCATTTACTTACAAAACCACATGCTCCAGTTATTATTGGGACAAATGTAAGTTTGTGATCCAGAGGTTTCAAAGCAGTCATCCTTAGTTATCTTCTTTCTCTTTGATTTTGAAAGAGATATTCACATCAACAAGACAGCTTACTTCTATTTCCTTATTTCTCCCAAACAACAATATCTGACCTGTTATCCTTACACTTGACAGATGTTTTGATAGGAATATTCCACCAGTATTCCTTGTGTTATTTGTGCACTTATTCAATAACAAGGGGATTCTCTGTAATTATTCCAGAAGTCTTTTTTCCAAATGGCCTTATATATTTTTTTGTGACAATGTCATGTTGTATAGGGAGGTAGAATCTTATGTATGCATGTAACTTAAATATACTCAAATACACATTTTATTCTATGCTCATGTCATGTCATATCCTTTTGCTTGATTTTTGTCTACTGCACACTGTGAATACCCTGTGAAAATCTTAAGTTTACTGCAAGGCATGTAATCATAAACATTTGAGTGTAACTTGATCTTTGTAACAACTTTATTTCCAATCAGCTTTTATCAATTTATTAATTTCTATTTTATCCTATATTGTAGATGTTTTAAATAATAAAAAAAACACAGTACAACATACGTATCTATGTATATATGCACATTTCTATGTATGTATGTGAGTGAGTGACTGAATGAGTGATATTTCTACATTATGATAAAACTAAAAAATCAAAAGTGATATATTGCAGGGGATTTTGATATCCTTTGCAATAAACAAGGGATATCAAAATCATTAGTATGATGAATAACATTGTATTGTATTGTATTGGCTAAGTCCTTTTAGATCCTGCTTATATCTCTTTGCACCCAAGATGTTTTCGCCTTTCATCTTCCCAAAGTCTTCTATTATAATTCCATTCATATCTAGAATGAATTTTAAGCATATAAATCCACATCCATAATTGACTGATCCCAGAAAGATGAAAGACGAAGTTGCTCCAACAATTCTACAATTCCACTGATAAATAAGTACCAAAGTAATTGAGAAGATTTAATTTCGCAAAAACTCTTAAAGGCTGTGCCAAATCATGACTGTATTTCAACAATCAAGACCAATAAAAGACTATAAAAGACTACACATACATTTGAAGAGATATCTTTCTTTTTGTTTGTGTGTGTATTTGTACAGATACTTACATATGTATATAAGCGCAGGAGTGGCTGTGTGGTAAATAGCTTGCTTACCAACCACATGGTTCCAGGTTCAGTCCCACTGTATGGCACCTTGGGCAAGTGTCTTCTACTATAGCCTTGGGCCAACCAAAGCCTTGTGAGTGGATTTGGTAGACGGAAACTGAAAGAAACCAATCGTGTACAGGTATATATATGTGTTTGTGTGTCAGTGTTTGTCCCCCCACCTCCAACATCGCTTGACAATCGATGCTGGTGTGCTTATGTCCCCGTAACTTAGCGGTTTCAGCAAAAGAGACCGATAGAATAAGTACTAAGCTTACAGAGAATAAGTCCTGGGGGCATTTTCCTTGACTAAAGGTGGTGCTCCAGCATGGCCACAGTCAAATGACTGAAACAAGTAAAAGAGTAAAGAGTAAAAGATAGAGAGAGTATGTGTGTGTGTATGTACAGAAACGTGTATGTACAGATACATGTATGTGTGTGAATATAGAAGTGTGCAAATATGTACACACGTGACTGTGTGGTAAGAAGCTTGCTTTGCAACTACTTGGTTCTGGGTTCAGTTCCACAGTGTGGCATCTTGGGCAAGTGTCTTCTACTATAACCTTGGGCAGACCAGAGGTTTATGAGTGGATTTACTAGTACTTTACCATTCCTTCCATGCCAGTCTCCTCTTTCTTTTCCTCCTTTCTTTTGTGATTTGCTTTCTAATCTCCCTATTTTTCTAATACACACCACACCAGCACTCACTCTTCAAATAAACCACTTCTCATATAAGTGTGACAAAACCAAATCAACAGAAATTTGACTTGGCCTTCTATATATATATATATGCTGACAATGTGTGCATATATGTCTCTCACTGCATGTGTGTGTGTGTATAAAGACACTTTATGTGCGTACAGTTTGATGTATATGTATAACTATGACTTACAGCTCCACATAGATTACCATTAGCCAATGAACTTCCAGTTTAGTTGTTAACCTACCATTGTACTTTGTAGTGTTACTATTTATGATATACAGAGCATCTGTAGAGGAAAATTAAGAAAAACAAAAGTATGAATTATCAATAATTCATATTTGCATTTATCTTAATTTTGTAGTGTATATATATAAATGTTTATATATGTGGGTGTGCATTTATTTGACACCACTCTCAGAATGCATGAACCATCATCAACATCGTCGTGGTTTGAAAGGAGCTGGCACGCCAGAAAATTGTACCAAGTGCCACTATCTGTTTTGCCATGGTTTTCACAGCTGGATGCTCTTCCTAAAGCTAACCACTTTACAGAGTAGACTGGATGCTTTTTATGTGGCACCAGCAAGGTCCCCTTTTGGCATGGCCTTTATGGTTGGATGCTGTTCTAATGCCAACCACATTAAAGAGCACACTGGGTACTTTTTATGTGGCATCAACACCAGCAAGCCCCCCTTTTAGCATGGTCTTTATGACTGGATGCCCTTCCTACTGCCAACCACGTTACAGAGCAGACTGGGTGTTTTCTATGTGGCACCAGCACCAGAGAGGTCTTTTTGGCATGCTTTTTCTTGTTGGATACCATTTCTGACTCCAACTATTTTACAGAGAACACTGGATGCTTTTTATGTGGCACCATGCTTTTTTACATGATATTATAACAAAGGTACAACTACCAGTGGGTAAGCTCTTGATTCTTTGGCCTTGCTACTTTGACAGCCTCTACCAGGGGTGCTTTACTTCCAGCAGCATGTGTATGTGGTGCATGTGTTTGTGTGTCTTTGTACAAAGTGCTTGTTCAGGGAACAATGGAAAACAATGGAAAAAAAAGGCCAAATCATGGAGAGCTGAGTTAAAACTTCTTTTGAATGTTTACTGATTGCTACATATTATTCGTTCATGGTGATGATGACAAAACATGGTGATAATGACAAGGAATTCGTATGGCTAAGAATCTTGCTTTTCAATCGCACAGTTTTGGGTTCAGTCTTTGGGCAACTGTCTTTCATTGAAATCTGGGTCAACCAATGCTTTCTGAGTGAATTTGGTTGTTGATAGAATCTGTGTGAAAGACTGTTGTTTGTGTGTGTGTGAGCCTGATCAATTTATTTGATTAAACCCTTTAAGCTGGTACCCCTACAAGGCTGAAACAATTTAAAATAAAAAGTAAAAGGGAAACAGTTTGAAGATAAATATTAAAGGAGAGAGACAGAACAATTTGATCAATGGATATTTTAAATGAGGCCCACCACTGCTTCTATCTAAAGAGATGTAAGATGGAAAAATAACCTGTGTATTGAAGTTGACATGAGTCATTATATATATATATATATATATATATATATAATATATATATATATATATATATATATATATATATTATATATATATATATATATAATATATATATATATGTTTTTCATTATATATTTTTATTAGAAACATTTCTCATGACCCCACCAGACAAAATGGAAAAGGCATTGCTCCAGAGAATGGTGAAGGAGATGCATATCTCCCTCATCATCCTCCAAGACAACATCTTTTCCATTTTGTCTACTAAGGCTATGAGATAGAACAGTGCAAAGAATTTGTGCAAATCACTTGATTATCATTTATAAGTATTTATAAGATATTCATAAAATAAATATATTGTATAGGAGAGTTTGAAAACAGCTGTTACTATCTGTTGTCACACAAATAAGAGCAGTAGATTAAAGAGAAATTATATGAAATGAAAATGGAAGTTGATGGGAAAATAACTTATGGTAACCAGTTAAAAACTTTTAAATACAACTAAATTTAGGAAATCTTAAGCTTATATTAAATGGGTTAAAATAATTAGTTATGAGTAGAATTGTAACAAAATGGCTGAAGAGGAATTCATGTAAGATAAATTTGTTATACAAGAAAAAAATTGTTTAAAGGGCAGTGAAGAATAAGCATTTGAAATTTAAAGATATGTTGGAAGGCTTATTTCCTAATAAATAATTTAATGCCAAGTGATAATGAAGAAGTAATACTTGAAGTCTTATCTCGAACATTTATAATATACCAGACATAAGTTTTTTTTATAATATTTTTTCTCCAAGTCTTGATTAAATCAAAGAGATTGGGAAAAGCGGCAATTGATTGAATTATAAAAAAAATGAGAGAAATTTCAGGCATAGGGATGTGCAGGCAAAATTAAAATAATTCAAGGCAGGATAAAACAAGAAAGGGCAAAATGAAACAAGAAAGATGAAAAAGAATGATAAATTAATGTTGAAGTAGAATGAATACAATGAGTTGAGATGTATTAGGTTAGATGATTAAATAAGTAAATAAGTAGATATAAAAATGCATGGTAAAAATAAAATTGAATATAAAATAAAATAATGCAAGGGAAAATAAGATTAGATAAAAATGCGGAAAGTTGATTAAATTAAAAGAATAGAAAGGTGATCCACTTATGAGATAGATCGAAATAAATTTCTTTCATGATAAACATTCCAACTACCCAAGGAATATTATTAATAATTTAGTTGAGAATATTTTTCCCAGATTGTCTAACCTTTCTGTTGAGCAACAAATATTTACTTAGTCATCCAGTACTATAATGAAGTTCTTTTCTAGAAGCACTTTTAAACAGAAAATTTGTCATATTGAATATATTCCAAAATATCCTGTTGAAAGAAATAGGAAAAGACATATGAATTGGTATAACCCTCCTCTTAACTTAACTGCAACAACATAAGTGTCAAAATATTTTTAATTATTTACATTTCCCTATCTCACCATAACATAAATATTATAATATTTCTGAAAAAAAACGCTACAAAAATCTTTTACTCAACTATATCCAGTCTTTAACGTTATCTAACCTTTCTGCCTTGATATACAAATTAGTTTATAACTAATTATCATTATATTAATACTAATTAATGCCTTCCCCACTTGTCTATTGCATAGCTAATGGTAAAGTTTAGCAATTCCTTGTACAAGCTAATAATTCTTCAAATGTATACACTAGTCCTACTTCTAGCCCTTCTTAATTTCACTTGCATAATCTTACCTACATTTAGAAGCCTGATAAAATCTTGTCATTTCACTTTATCTGGGAACTGAAAAATTAAAACTTAAATGAAGCATTTTATCAAGCACAAGGTTTGATCCTGTTAGCCAAAGAACATGCAACCTTTATACACACACACAAAAAAAAAAACTCTGATTTAATTAATACATAGAAAACAAAATACTTTAAACTATGTTATTTCTCTAATTTATCAATAATATTTGAATATTACCACTTCATTATCATCTGACATTTATAATTAGTTAGTATTAGCTCCTATGCAGTTCATTTGTATTTACTTCATTTAGCTTAAACCCTTCTAAAAATTAGTACATCTTTAGATTACACAATCTTTTCAACAATATTTCCTTGTGTACCTCATTTACATTACTTGAGTTCCACTTGAACCAGTTTGTTATATCGTTGTATATAAGAAAGTGCTTTACTCCAACGAATTGTAATTTCAGATTTACAAAATTTCCCAGCATTCTGTTTCGTAAAAACAAGGTAATCTCCTCTCAGACACTCTAGACTTGACTCACTCATCTCTTTTCTTTTCATTACCATATTCTGTTCACTTAACCAGATCCTACAATAAGCATTATTTCCATGGGTTAGTGAAGAACTTTGGTTCTCCCCAGAATATCAGTCGCATAAAATTTCTTCTCTCTTTTACTTGTTTTTACTCTTTTACTTGTTTCAGTCATTTGACTGTGGCCATGTTGGAGCACTGCCTTTACTCGAGCAAATTGACTTATTTTTTTGTAAGCCTAGTACTTATTCTATCAGTCTCTTTTGCCGAACCGCTAAGTTACAGGGATTTAAACATACGAGCATCATTTGTCAAGCGATGTTGGGGGACAAACACAGACACACAAACATATACATTATATATATATATATATATATATATATATATATATAAATATATATATAATATATATATATTTATTATATATATATATATATATATAATACACATATATACGACGAGCTTCTTTCAGCTCCGTCTACCAAATCCACTCACAAGGCTTAGGTTGGCCCGAGGTTATTGTAGAAGACTCTTGCCCAAGGTGCCACACAGTAGGACTGAACCCAGAACCATGTAGTTCGCAAGCAAGCTACTTACCACACAGCCACTCCTACACCTATGCACAATTTTCTTGGAACTGTTTTGATTTGCAACATTCAGTTGGAATATCAATCATATTGGCATCACCATTCTAAGAGAACTTGGAAAGATATAAAAACAGTCTGTTCATTCTAACTGATGCAATAAAGAAAATTCCAAGATAAAGTGATATACAAGGTTCCATCAGCTTCAAAATGACATCCTCATCATTTTTTAATATCCATTTTCTATG
This sequence comes from Octopus sinensis, assembly GCF_006345805.1. Taxonomy (NCBI): domain Eukaryota; kingdom Metazoa; phylum Mollusca; class Cephalopoda; order Octopoda; family Octopodidae; genus Octopus; species Octopus sinensis. Next base: position 34,519,198 of record NC_043013.1, on the reverse strand, counting down.
TATGGCTTGAGAAGAAGTGACAGGGCAAGAAGTCACACCAGATTCCATAGTCTGTTTTGGGGTGGTTTCTACTGCTGGATGCCCTTCCTAATACCAACCATTTTACAGGGTGTACTGTGTGGCTTTTATGTGGCACCAGCACCCACACAAATGCTTTTTTATGTGGAACTTTGGTTTTAGAATATGATTATTCAATCGAAACTTAAAAGAGCTAGCAGTAGGACCAAATGCATGCCTTTAAGAAATGGTTGTAAAAAACAGGCCAAAACTATCCTTGCCTGTGCTGGTGCCTCTTAATAAGCACTTAGTCCACTCTGTGCATTGGTTGGTTGTTAGGAACAG
>NC_043013.1:34486356-34513856 GCF_006345805.1 Octopus sinensis | reverse complement strand
AGACGTCAAATCGCCATTACCATGAAGAATGTGTTCTCAAGAAAAAAATCTCAGCAAAACACCAGAATGTAAAAAATGAGCAAAATAAATTTAAAAAATACAAAATAAAAACGATTTTATTTCGTATGTTTTCATTTGTCTTTTTCATTTTTACATTTTGGCATTTTGCTGAGTAAATTGGTGCAACTTGAAATAAAGTGTCTTGCTCAAGGACACAATGTGCCCCTAGGAATTGAACTCATGACTTTACAATCATGAGCTGAACCCCTGAACAACTAAGCCATGTGTCCTCATATATATATATATATATATATATATATATATCTATATATATATATATATATATATATATATATATATATATATATATATATATATATATATATATATATATATATATATATATAATATATATATATATAATATATATATATATATATGTATATATATATATATATATATATATATATATATATATAATAATAATAAATATTAGGGAATAAATCCAAATTTACAGGGAAAAAATCAGATTTAGGATTAAATCCAATTTTATAGTAAAATATTATATAATATTATTAGAGACCAAACCACTATTTTGCAAAACAAACAAGGAAAGACTTAATCAATACATAAAATTTTAATAAAAAGTCAAAAAACCGCCACTACAATTGTTTCTTGTCCTGATCGACAATCTTCAGGTGGACTTCCAATAAGTCAGTTTCAAATTATGAAGTATATATATATATATATATATATTATATATATATATATGTATATATATATATATATATGTATATATATATATATATATATATATATATATATAAAAGTAGAAAAAGAAAAGGAAAATAAAGACAGCTTCAAACAATGCAGAAAGTTTTACAAAAACCTTTATATCAAGGTACAAAGGCTCATTCTTAGAGGGAAACTGTTCAATAAATGTCTATTTATATCAGTTTTGCTATTTTATTTAAACTGCTTGGCATTTGGGTTAGCAGCAGCAGCAGCAGCAACTCTCCAAGTATTGGTCATGTGGTGGTGGTGGTGGAAGGTAGTATTGGTGGAGTATGTTCTGATCTTGGTCACAGATGCCATGACGTTTTCATAGGAGCCACTGGCTCATCTTTGGTCAACTGTTAATTTTTGGGTTGAGGCAGTGGATCAATATAACTTCCTTGATACAAAGATTTCCATTGTTCTTCTCTGAGGCCTGTATGGGGGTGTGTATCTTTGAGGTGGTGTTGCTGCATTTGATTTGGTGTTTGTGGAAGAAAGATGCGTTGGTAGTGAGATTTTCCTTCATTGAGATGTGGAATGGTAAGATTGTGCTACCGAAGTAACAGGTGTTGCATGTGAAGCATCGTATCTTGTACACCACATATGCCCATAGGCACATGTTAGTGTTGCAAATGGAACAGTTTGCCAGTGTGCAGAGCTGTTTATCTGTGTGTGACCCTCTTGTTGATAGAGGCTTATGTAGGATGCCTAGGCCTTCCCTGCAGATGGCCTTGTAAATGGTAGAGGTGGACTTATCATTAAAATGGGGACACTTCAAGAAACAGGTCTTAGAGAAATCCCACTTGGCATGTTTATTTACAAAATTGTCATTGTAGACACCATAAAAACACCCAAACACACCGACATGCTAAAATAATGAAAACTGGTATTAGGTTTTTGGGTCTGAGTTACAGAAAAAAAAAGCAAGCAAAATATATTTCATGGAGGTGAAATCTTTATGGAGGTGTTTATCTTTAAGGCGTTTATCTTTGAGGTGGTGTTGCTACATTTGACTAGGTGTTTGTGGAAGAAAGATGCGTTGGTAGTGAGATTTTCCTTCATTCAGATGTGGAATGGTTAGATTGTGTAACAAAGGTGTTCCATATATTTCATGATTAAAGTTGTGAAATTTGGGCAACAAAATAATTGTGCAACGAATATGATTACGCATTGGCCAAAAGAGAACAGAAGTAGTTTTATTTTTTCTCAGATATAGGATAGCTACCTTATCTCCAGATGTTTTGGTAGTGAAAATCTTTAAAGAAATGTCGATAGAATTGTTTTGTAAGTGATGTATCAAAGAAATTTCTTGTGATGTAATTTATCATAAGAGAGACATTTTCTGTATTTGTATTTTATTTTATTTAATGTAAAATGAATCTATCACATATAACAAGGTAGGTATTTTTATTAGAAAAGTTGGCGACAGCTTTAGAATCACTTAATTAGATGGAAATAAAAAAGGTCTGATGTATTTGACAAAGCAAAGCTATGTTTGGAAAATCTACCACTAAATTTTAGTAACCTTGTAAGTGTATCTAGTGATGAAACTGTTACTTAGTAACGTTATAGTGCTGTTGGTATTACAATTTAGCTAGAAGACATTTTGGATAATCATGTAAAATATCGCAGCATCATCTGTCTGCCGACAAAAACACATTCATCATTGTTGTTGTGCTACATTTATATTTCCATGCAATCAGAGGTTTGTGGAGTGTATTGTAGAGGCGATATTTCACAAACAGATACCCTTCCTATTGCCAATTCTTACCTGTCTTTCAAGCAAAGGATCTCTTCCTTCACACTTGGCCGAATGCAAAAAAGCCAGAGTATGATTTGTCGACAAGGGAAATTAAAAACAACAGCACCTCTTGCACTACATGTGGGGGTAATTTATGAATAAGTTTACATGTAAACAAATGTGTGCATACATACACAAAAACAAGCACATACACAAACAGCCTTCATTGAGTTACCATTTACAAAATTCTCATACAAGGTTTTTGCTGGCCAATGGCAATAATAGAAGACATTTGCACAAGGTTCGCTATATTGAAATTATATTGAACCATAAATATATATATATATAAGAATGAGTAAATATACAAAATATATACTCATAAAGATGAGCGGGGCCATTGCCAGAAATGCCTAACTGGCCCTCATGGCAGTGGCATGTAAAAGTACCCACTACACTCTGAGAGTGGTTGGCATTAGGAAGGGTATCCAGCTGTAGAAACTCTGCCAGATCAGATTGGAGCCTGGTGCAGCCAACTGGCTTGCCAGTCCTCAGTCAAATCGTTCAACCCATGCTAGCATGGAAATCAGAGGTTAAACGATGATTATTATTATTATTATTATTATTATTATCATTATCATCATCATCATCAAGGACAAATCTAAATAACTGATAATAGCAATAACAATAATATTGGTGGCAGCGATTGAAAATAACATTAAACAGCTATACAATAAATTATTAATTATATTAGAAGGTACACTAAGCACCAGCCTGCTAGAAAGTGGAAGTAAAAACTTCCAACTTAACCACAAATCTTACTGAAAATATGTAACAGACCAACAGAAATTGGGCAAACAAGTGGAATTTAATGTATTTTCTCAGCTAAAAAGCCTTAGAATAAGGTTAATTTTTCAGGTTGAGCCAGTGGATCAATATAGCTTCCTTGATACAAAGATTTCCATTATTCTTCACTGAGGCCTGTATTGAGGTGTCTATCTCTTTGGTAGTGCTACCTCATTTGATTAGGAAGAAACATATATATATATATATATATATATATATAGAGAGAGAGAGAGAGAGAGAGAGATAAATAGATAGATATATACCTGGGTTCAGTGTTTATTTTTACTTTCTGATCTATCTTTATATCTATTTCTTCCATCCTTCCACCTATTTTTCTATATACTTTTCTTTTCAAGTCCCATTGGACATTTTCCCATCAGCATTATTTCTTCATATTTCTCATGCTGTCTCATAAATGAAAGCCTCTATATGTGACACACATTATATATATATATATATATATATATACACTAGACTACCCGTGACCTGTTGAGTCACTGGGAAACTCTGAATTTCCCAGCAACAGAGTTTTGTTTTGTGGGTTCTTTTCTTTCCCAGGTTATTTTGCTTGCTTTCAATGAATGTGACATTGAAATCACATGTAAATGGCTCCTTTCCACAGAAAAGGAAAGATTTAGTTGCTATTTATTGTATGCCCTGCTACCATGTAACAGGTATTTCGGGTTCTTTATCGCAAATAGCTATTACGTGGTAGCAAGGCATGCTAGAAATAGCAGCCAAATGTTTGGAAGTGAGATACGTTGAATACACTTGAAAAAAATCGATGGGGAAAAACTATTTCACACCAAGGTTATGGACGAGTCTTTTATGAAATATTTACCATATTTTTAAAGTTATTTTAACTTTAAAATATTTTTAAAATATGCTAACAGAAATTTTTGGAATGGTATACACTTGAAAATAATTGTAAAAAACATAAAAATATTATCTGTTTAAAGAAAGCTAAAATATAAATACTTACTGCACAAACAGATTACATGTTTGATGTCACATTCACTTAAAAATATTTCTAAATTATTGAACTATTGTGTTTAAAAGAAGCAAGAATAGAAACATTTACTCTAAAGAATTTGTATTTTTTCCCTTATCAAGTCACTGTCTCTCATAGAAAGATATGAGTTTCTTCCCTTTCCGGATGAAGATTATTTTCGGAATATTTTCCCATTATGCACCGTTTTGGGTATTTATACCTGAAAAATCTCTAATATTTTTAAAACTACGTGTCTGATGTATGTGAAACTTGTTTTATTCCGTCCGTATTAACATTTCAGGGTAAACTTTATTCATACTATTTTCCCATTATCTGCCAGTTTGGCTGGGTAACATTGCAAGCAAGCAAGCAAGATTCAAACTGATTTTTAATGTATTATAGATATACATATATATCCCTCTGATATACATATTATTTTTAACACAGCATGTCTATAAGAGATTTTATCTGGGATGAAAACTACAGCATCTTTTCTGCCAATGGTATATTTAGATTAAGAATGACACGTTGACAGCTATTTTAATTTAACATTGTTTTGCTTCAGTTGTGTACACCAGATATGTGTGTGTGTGTCTGTGTGTCATGAAGTCAAACCAAGTATACTTCTGAAAACATTTAATATGTGTATTTCAGATAATTGTGCAATAGATAAAAATGGAATTTCTCTTCTTAAGCAATATCTTCCTCAGTTAATACATATCAGAATATAAACAAATTGATGGAAACCACTCTTTCTATATGGTCAGGGCAGTTTAAGTTACTTATTAGAAAAGGAGAGGAGGTGGTCAGGAGGAGTAGAAAGTCTATAGAGTAGCAAAGAGAAGAGAGAAGGAGAGAGAGTGCATGGGTGGGGGAATTGGTAATGTAGGCTTAAGGGCAGAGGAAAGGTGAGAAAGATGGAACCCTAGGTAATATAGTTTAGTTAATATAAATGAATGCAGGGAATATTGAATGAACTAATTAGGAGCAATTATATAGTGAGAAAAAGTTAATGGTGAAAATTATTTTAGTTATTTTTGCAGGAGTGGCAGTATGGTAAGTATCTTGCTTACCAACCACATGATTCTGGGTTCAGTGCCACACAGTGGAACTTTGGGCAAGTGTCTTCTACTGTAGCCTCTGGCTGACCAGCATGACCAAAGCCTTGTGAGTGGATTTGGTAGACGGAAACTGAAAGAAGCTTGTCGTATATAAATATATATATATATATATAGATACACATATGTGTGTGTCTGTGTTTGTCCCCACCACCATTTCCTGACAACTGATGTAATTACGTCCTTGTAAATTAGCGGTTCAGCAAAAGTGACCAATAGAATAAGTACTAGGCTTATAACAATAAGTTCTGGGGTCGATTTGCTTGATTAAGGTGGTGCTCCAGCATGGCCACAGTCAAATGACTGAAACAAATAAAAGAATATTATATTTACAGTTATGAAATACCATGGTAAAATTAAAGAAAGGACATTAAGTACATGTTTTAAGTGTTTCGAAAGCTAGAATCTATTGTTCGTGATTTTCTACTAGAGAAAAATTAGTTGGCTGAAGAAAGAGCCACTTTATGTGATAACAACTTGCTATTTGGTTTAGCATTTTTGGTTAATGTTAATTATCTAAATTTGAAAATGTAGAAGATGAAGAACAAATAGTTTTTTTTTGAGCTAAGTAAATGATAACAATGCTTTCGAAATGAAATTGAAACTGTTCCTCTCACAGCAAAAAAAAAAAAAAACAACAAATATATAATAATGAGGATTTGAATCAGATTTCACATTTAGAAATAGCTGAGTAAATGTGCTGAGGATAATGGTTATCTTGCAAAATATGTTGACAAAGAGAGAAAAAAATAAGAATGAGTAGGTTATCTCAAAATCATTTAAAAGTCGTTTTCTTGAATTTACAGAAAAATAATGCTGTGCCTTTATTACATGTTCTCTCTTGTAAGTAATCTATTGTACTTTATAGTAAGCATTCAGAGTAAATTTCTTGTCTAAGCCTAACTCCCTCTTTTATTCTGCCAGTCTTGAAAGTCTGAGAATGGTAATGGGTGCTACCTTTGCTCCTTTCATTAAGTTATTGAACTCCCTCCAAAAATGTAAACCTATGAAAACACTGGAAGAAGTTTATTTCCTTTCTACTTCATGCTATGAAATCATATTTAATTTTCTATCCATTCACATTTAGATTAAAATATAGTTTAGTTAATATAAATGATTGCAGGGAATAATGAATAACTAATTAGGAACTAATTATCATTAATTGTAGGGTGAGAAAAAGTTAATCGCGGATAGTATTTAAAATAATTTATCAAGTATAGGAGACAACTCTTCACATATTTCAGTCTTATTGGACCTCATCATCAAAGATTTAAACAGTTTGTACCTTTATTTCCAATACAAGTCACTGCTTTGAATTACATGTGAATCAACAATTTTAGCTGGATTTAATAATGTAAATGATATTTTCATTTTAAGTTAAAGCTTAGATAATACAATATAACAAAATGGGCTTATAAATTTATAAGGGTCAATTTAGATTTAAATATAATCACTTCAGATTGAAAAATTCTGTTTGAGACATCTCAACTTTGTAAAAAGATCGCAGCTGGTAAACTGAATAATTCTCATTTACCCTAAAGCATACAAAATTTCATTTCATGAACGTTATAATAATGTATCAGCAAAGCAATTAATTTGATAATTATTAAGTTGGTTTCTTTTATTACTTTTTTTCTTTTTTTGCTGACATTTAGATTTAGCAGTTTCATCCAAATTTACTGTATACTTTGATTTATTTTCTTAAAGAATTCGTTGTGGTTAAATACACGCATATATATATATATATATATATATATATATATACCTATATATATGTGTATATATATATACACACACACACACACACATATATATATATATATATTATATATATACCTATATATATGTGTATATATATATACACACACACACACACCACATATATATATATATATATTATATATATATATATACATACATATATTTATATATACATATATATATATACATACATGTCAGTGGTTAGAGCGTCGAGCTTACGATCGTGAGGTTGTGAGCTCGAATCCCGGACCGGGCTGCGTGTTGTGTTCTCGAGCAAGGCACTTTATTTCACGTTGCTCCAGTTCACTCAGCTGTAGAAATGAGCTGCGACGTCACTGGTGCCAAGCTGTATTGACCTTTGTCTTTCCCTTGGATAACACTGGTGGCGTGGAGAGGGGAGGCTGGTATGCATGGGCGACTGCTGGCCTTCCATAAAACAACTTGCCCGGACTTGTGTCTAGGAGGGTAACTTTCTAGGTGCAATCCCATGGTCATTCATGACCGAAGGGGGTCTTTACCCTTTATACATACATATATATGTTTATATATATATATATATATATACACATACATATATATGTTTATATATATATATATATATATATACATACATATTTATATGTATATATGTATATATATACACATATATGTATATATATATATATATATACACACACACAATTATATATATATAAATCTTATGTTTGTTTCAGTCATTATTGGACTGTGGCCATGCTGGGGCACTGCTTTGAAGTGTTTACTCAAACAAATCAACCACACAAATTAATTTTAACCCTGGTATTTATTCTATCAGTCACATTTGCCAAATTGTTAAGTTACAAAGATGCAAATGAACCAACATCGATTGTCAAACAGTGGTGGGGGCTAAACACATGCAGAAAGACACTCATTACTATATATATATATATATGTATACACGACAGGCTTCTTACAGTTTCTTTCTACCAAATCCACTCACAAGGCTTTGGTCGCCCTGAAGCTATAGTAGAAGAGACTTGCCTAAGGTGCCATGGAGTGGGACTGAACCTGGAATCATGTGGTTAGTAAGTAAACTACTTACCACACAGCTATTTTTGCTCCTATATATATATACATACACACACATATGTACAGATATATATATATAATATATATATATATATATATATATATTTATTCAGTAAAAGCAATTAAGATTCAAGTGAGTTCTGTTGAATTCACATGAATGCGGTACTTAACTTAGATGCACCAGAAATCTATATGGTGTTAACCATAAGATAATGCGGGGTGATTATAAATAAGAAAAAAGCAACAAGAATGGATCAATATTTCGGTACAATTGCTTCGTACAAAGACAGCTTTATTAAGGCTGCAAATATTGCAGTAAATATAAGTGACCTGTACTCATCAGCCGAAAAAACATCTGAGTTCTCCAAACATCTAAGGGGGTGATGTTACACTCCTGAAACATCAGGGATAGTTCTATAAAAATATGATTTAGGTAACAAATGGACTTCTAAAAGTTCTTTTAGTGTTGCACAGTCATATAACGGGTTTTAAAAAAGTATTTTAAAAAACCTTTTAGTTTTCCAGAAAATAAAAATGAAAATCGTGACGCATATTTGCCATTTGAATATGGCTAACCCCTAAGGGTGGATGCTACTGTAGTTTGTAGCCCCAGGAAGATATCTCCTCCGAAAATGAAGATGTAAATCCATCCATATTGAAGAAAGTCTGATTTCTGGAGATATGAGGAGAGGTATCATACTCACAGAATATGCATTTATCCATACTTAGTCCATAATAAAGAGTGTTTCCTGATGTGTGATGATATTTTGGTTACATTTCTGAGAATTTCTCCAAACTGCTATGTTAGAATTAAATTTGTTGAAGGAGGGTTAGTGAAGCGTAGAGACAATCCTTCACATAGGGTATATTTGGGTAACTGAGAGGGGAAGGGGATGTAAATGTCCAACTACACAGAATAGTTTATTTCAGTGGAGACGAACTGACTGATTCAGAATTTGCAAGAATCAAAGAGCTTAAAGGAGGAATGCTTATTTTGACCACCTTGCTAAAGAGGATATGAGAAGGTAAAGAGGGGTCAAAGGTTGTCACTATAGGAAAAAACCATTAACAGATTTCAGCACAAACACTTGAACGGAGGTCATTTAATTTATTTCTTTATTTATTAATGTTACTATTAATACATTGCCCGGGTTGGGACTACATTAAGGGGTCAAAAGAAAGGATTGAGAGTTATTTTTCATAATGAAAAAACGTTATATTATTTTTATGGGATTAGCAATATTTACTAGTAGTATATATAAAAGAACTATGAAGTCTAATTAACTAATTTGCTATAAGTTGGTTTACTTAAAATAGATTAAAAGTTAGATAGAATTAATTTAAATCATCTATATAGTCTATTAGAATGAAAATCTATTTGCAACTAATTTATTTCTTTAAGTTTCAAACCTGGTACAGTTAGAGAGAAAATAACCATAGCCTATGAGATCGTAGCTATCTAATTAAATATATAATATATAATATATAAGAGTATTGCTTTATTAGTATAAGCAAGATAGATAAATCACAAAATGATTTTTATATACGGTTATCATTTGAAATATTTTAGAGTCTTAATCCTAGCGTGCATACAAGATAAAACCCAATTCTATCCGGTTGTTCAACAAATTATCATTTCTTTTATGCATTAGTATTTCAAATGTTTCCATGGAGCAAAGTTGACAACCAACTCTGCTATTTTTATAAGGTATTGCTCTTCTAACTAATTCCCAATTAAGGTTATACTTAATATTATTGTTTTTGAGTTCCCAGATCTTACTTGAAAGTGTGGGGCTATCAGCTTTATGATGTAATTTGAAAGAAGAGAGATGATTGCTAAGACGTTTCTTAAAATTCATAGTACATCCTAAATAGATAAATTTGTTATCCTCTGTGGTTATGGTACATTTATAGATTACGTTATTTAACCTGCATAGACCAGGTGCCGGGCATTTTGATCTAATTCTACAGTTACACCTAGGGGAATTATTTTCTGATGTGGAATTATTCGAGGATAAATGTCTCATATTACTGCTATTCATATTACTGTCTTCATACGAAACAATTGTACCGAAATATTGATCCATTCTTGTTGCTTTTTTCTTTTATATATATATATACACACACACACAAAGGGCTTCTTTCAGTTTCCATCTTTCCAACTACCAAATCTACTCACAAGGCTTTGGTAGCCAGTGGTTATAGTAGAAGACTTGGTGCCAAGTGATGTGGCAGAACCTGGAATATGTGGTTTAGTAGCAAACATCTTACCTCATGTCCATATATATATATATGTTATATACTAATATGTATATTCAGTTAAATGTTATTGTTGCTAGGTGCCATATATTTTAATGAGATACATCTTGTAATCACCTGAAAAGACACATCTACACCAACAGATACACCTAAACCAGGGATCAATGCTAGATGTGTTGAAACAATTGTAGTGATCAATAAACATTTTCGTATCTTTCATCTTCCGTCATTAATCAAGTATATATATCGTTAGATAGATATGTGTGTGTGTGTTAAGGTTACCTTATGTTTCATGTTTAAATAAGTAGAAAATATTCTAATGTCTGGTATCTTAATTTTTTAAGCCAATCACATGGAAAAAGGCGTTCACCTCCATTTTGGAAAACAGCCTTGTTTAGTTCATGGAGATTCTCGTGAACTCATGTGAATAAAACAGTGGATCAATACATCAAAGGACGTTACTGTTGGGAAGCATCTTTTTGATGATTGTTTCTTTTGGATTTTTCTTTTGGGCAAATTGTTGTGTGGTCAATTTGTTTACATTATTTTGATTTTGTTCTGGGCATGGTGTTCCTATATGTGTGTGATAGTTTGTCATTACACACAGATATATATATGCATATATGTATATAAATATATATAATTATATGTATGCATGTATATATATATAATTAAATGTATATATATATATGCCTAGGTATGTATATGTGCATATATATATGGTGTCTAGCTACTATAATATCAAGTTGGTTGTATGGGGCTTACCTATTCTCACTGATATGAAAAAATAAGCAGGTGTATATGTGTGCGCATGTATGTAGGTGATAGCATGATGATGTGGTTAAATGGTTTGCATCGTGAGTGAAAATTGATGACTGGAAACTAAAAGAAACCTATCATCTCAAGCATAGTTGTGGGGTTAAGAAGAAGGATTGAAGCCGTTTCAGGAGGAAATTTTAATAAGAATTACAATAAAGACATCAGACTTTACAGATTTTCACTAAAAGTTGTTCCAAGTAATTTTTAGCGATTGTATTTGGAAAACAAAACTAATAATTCTCTCTCCCCCTCTCTCTCTCTATCTTTCACTCTCTCAATCACTCACTCTCTATCCCTTAGCATATATTCTTTCTTTTATTCTTTTATACTTTTACTAGTTTCAGTCATTTGACTGCGGCCATGCTGGAGCACCACCTTTTAGCTGAGCAAATCGACCCCAGGATTAATTTTTGTAAGCCTAGTACTTACTCTATCGGTCTCTTTTTGCCGAACTGCTAAGTTATGGGGACATAAACACACTATCGGATGTTGAGCGACGTTAGGGGGGGGGGCAAACACAGATACACAAATACACAGACACATATAATTTTATATATACATATATATGATGGGCTTCTTTCAGTTTCTATCTCCCAAATCAACTCACAATGCATTACTCAATTTGGAGCTATATTTGAAGTCACTCAAGTGTATATATATATATATATATATATATATATATATCTTCCCAGGAAGGCTAACTGAGAAGATAGTTTTTGTATGTGGCAGATGCTCAGGAGCAATAAACAACTTCCGTCACTTTCCAGGGGGAAAAACTAGAAGTAGTTGATAGCTTCTATTATCTAGGTGACCAGGTCAGTAGCGGGGGTGGGTGTGTTGAAAGTGTAACTGCTAGAGTAAGAATAGTCTGGGCAAAGTTCAGGGAGCTCTTACCTCTGCTGGTGACTAAAGGCCTCTCGCTCAGAGTAAAAGGCAGACTGTATGATGTATGTGTACAAACAGCCATGCTACATGGCAGTGAAACATGAGCCGTGACTGCTGAGGACATGTGTAAGCTCGCGAGAAATGAAGCTAGTATGCTCCGTTGGATGTGTAATGTCAGTGTGCATACTCGACAGAGTGTAAGTACCTTGAGAGAAATGTTGGACCTAAGAAGCATCAGCTGTGGTATGCAAGAGAGACGATTGCACTGGTATGGTCATATGGCGAGAATGGATTAAGATAGTTGTGTGAAAAAGTGCCACACCCTAGTGTTGAGGGAACCTGTGGAAGAAGTAAACCCAGGAAAACCTGGGACGAGGTGGTGACGCACAACCTTCGAACTTTAGGCCTCACCGAGGCAATGACCAGTGACCGAGACCTTTGGAAATATGCTGTGCGTGAGAAGACCCGGCAGGACAAGTGAGTCCATCCCAGCCAGCCCACTTATGCATGCCTTTCCTTCCCTTGGACACACGATGACCTGTTGAGGCAAGCGAAGTCGAAATCGAACCTCATCCGACGACGGGCACCCATGCCAACCTCCCTTCATTGGACACTAAACTCTGCTTGTGAAGACATGTTGGGGCAAGTGAAATAGAAATCGAAATTGAACCAATCCTATGACTGGCACCCAGCAGTTGCGAGGACCACTGGACTGACTCGTGTGCAGGTGGTAAGTAAAGAAACACCGTTTCAACCCTGTGCTTGAGGAGATCCATTGAGTAAAGTACACCAACATCAAAAATCAATGGGAACTGCAGTTGTGATCCCTGTGCTGGTGGTACGTAAAAAGCACCATCCGAACATGGCCGATGCCAGCACCGCCTAGACTGGCTTCCATGCCAGTGGCACGTAAAAAGCACCATCCGAACATGGCCGATGCCAGCTCTGCCTTGACTGGCTTCCGTGCCGGTGGCACATAAAATCAACAATCTGATCGTGGCCGTTCCCAGCCTCGCCTGGCATCTAAAAAGCACCCACTACACTCACGGAGTGGTTGGCGTTAGGAAGGGCATCCAGCTGTAGAAACACTGCCAGATCAGACTGGAGCCTGGTGCAGCCTTCTGGCTTCCCAGATCCCCGGTCGAACCATCCAACCCATGCTAGCATGGAGAACGGACGTTAAACGATGATGATGATGATGATGATGATATATACACTCACACAAAGTAAGTTTCTATTCCAGTTTACTAAATCCACTCACAAGGAAATGCAGTAGTTACTGAAAGATGTAGTTGCAACACAAGCTTCTTACTATCCAGCTACTCTTATGTGATGGCCTTCCAGAAATTTCTGTCAACGAAATTCCCTCACAATGCATTGCTCAACTTGGAGCTATAGTTGAAGTCACTCACCCAAGTTACTGTGCAATGAAAATGAACCCAAACCCATGTGGTTGCAGGGCTTCTTCACCACACAACCATACCTGATATATATATATATCATCATCATCATCATCATTTAACGTCTGCTTTCCATGCTGGCATGGGTTGGACAGTTTGGCTGAGGACTGGCAACCCAGGAGGTTGCACCAGGCTCCAATGTGATCTAGCAAGGTTTCTACAGCTGGATGGTCTTCCTAACGCCAACCACCCTGAAAGTGTAGTGGGTGCTTTTTATGTGCCACCAGCACGGGAGCCTGTCCAGCTATACTGGCATTAACCATGCTCAAATGGTGCTTTATACATGCCACTAGCACAAGTGCCTGTCCGGTGGCACTTGCATCAGCCATGATAACGATTTCACTTGACTCAACAGGTCTTCTCAAGCACTGCATATTGCCTGACAACCGAAGGGTACTCTCAAATTGGTCAGTTATGCGACACTGACATATATATATATATATATATATATATATAAATATATATATGGATGGATTAGTGGTTCGAGGATCTTGAACATGATGAGAGTACTCAATAACTGTGGTAGGGGCTATATATATATGCCATCACGGATAAACAGATGTTTGTTGTTGTTGTTGTTTGTGGTGGTGGTGGTGGTGGTGGAGGGTGAGTTGGTGATGACGGTAAGACTGATGCTGATGATGACAATGATTATGATAATGCATTTATTAATGTTTGGATTAAGCATCTCCAACATTCATTACTAGAGTTTCATGTGAGCTAGAGGCAATCTTCAAAAGAAATGTTTTAATTTTTAAAATATTTTTTTATCTGTTATGTGCACGCACATGTGTGTGTATGTGTGTTTGTCTATGTGTGTGTGTAAATGCATGTGTTTGTAATACATATACAAACACATATATGGAAACTTCAGGAAAAGAGTATAAATATATGCACTTAAACGCACACATACAGATAAAGCTATATTTACTCTCTCTGATTCTCTCTCTCTCTCTCTCATACACACATACATTTGCTAACTCATTCATGCATATAGGCATACCAACACTGTTTCCTTCTTCTTCTCTTTCCTTACCTTGGCTCTCTGTCTTTCTCTCTCTCGTTCTCTCTCACCTGTATACATATCGGAATGCACTCTAACTGAAGATTGCCCATAGCAGGGATGAAACTTGAGTAATGAAGCCTTGAAATTTGAAATCTTAACATAATTAATACATATATATATATATATATATATATATATAATATATATATATATATATATGTATATATATATATGTAAATATATGTATGTATGTATATGTAAATATATGTATGTATATGTAAATATATGTATGTGTATGTATATGTAAATATATGTATGTATATATATATATATATATGAATACATATATATATATATATGTATGTATGTATATGTATATATATGTGTGTATGTATGTATATATATATATATGAATACATATATATATATATGTATGTATATGTATATATATGTGTGTGTGTGTGTATGTATATATATATATATATATATATATATATATATATATATGCATATATATGAATACATACATATAAATATAATTATATAATAATATATATATATATATACATGTGCATACACACACATCTATGAATACATTCATATATAGATAAATCCACATGCTCATCAACATGCACACACATGCACACACAAATATATACATGTATATATACATACATGCATACATAAATTCTTCTTCATATACACAGATTGAATATATACTCATAAAAATTTTGCAGAATATCCTCCTCCCTCTCCTCCTCCCCGTCTCTCCCTGTCTCTCCTTATCTCTCTCTCTTTCTGTCTATCTGTCTGGTTATCCATCCATCTACCCTTGTAGCTATCTATCAACATACCCACCTATCTAACTTCATACCTACCAAGTGACCGACCGACCTACCTACCTACCCACCTGTCCACTTGCCATTCTTTTTTCCTCCCTACCAACATTACTTCTGCTATTCACACTTATCAACCTATTTACATATTTACTAATTTAATCTATCCACATATCTACCTATATACACCCCACCCCCAACTCTGCATGCTCAGATGTAATTTTTTGTGTGTTTTACTAATTTTAATATTTGTAATTTATAATTAACATTGATAATTACTCACACTAAAACAAAACTTTGTTTTTGCCTTACCTTCTGCTCCTCCCCCCTCTCTCTCTCTCTTTCTCTCTCATCTCTCTTCTTCTCCCCTCTCTCCCTTTCCCCTCTCTTTCCCTCTACCCTCTCTCCTCTCTCTCTGAATATTAATCCAACAACATCACAAACTATCACCACACTCACTGTATCACAACAACCATTCTTACATCGGGCCAACTACCAACATATCAACTCCACCACCACCACCACCACTACCACCTCCATCACAACTATTATAATGGTCGTCATTGTTATACATACTATCAAATATTACCACATCACAACTCCCACTACACCTCAACTGCCATACACATCACAACTACCACCACCACCACCACCACCACCACCACCATCAGTCATCAACCTATCTACTTACACTGTTAACCACCTCACCCAACCAACACACCCTCTACCATTTCACAACCTCAGATACATCACTGAACACCACTGCTACTACCATCAACACCACCACCACCACCACTATAGCTACAACTCCAATTACATCAGGGACCCTACCACCCCACCACAACCCTCACCATCGCAGATTGTCAGAGTAACAGAACAGCATAATGATCATCCATGTAGAAGATCATCATCAATATCATCATCATTAACATCATCATCATCGTTGTTGTCATCGTCATCATCATCATCATCATCATTATCATCATCATCATCATCATCATTATTTGTCTTGTTTACTCCGTGATTTATCCTGCTTTACTGTTTATTATCCATGTTGCCAATTTTCATCCATTAATTAATTCTTGTCTAATTAGAAATCTTTCCTGCTTTGACATGGAACTTATTTACTGAAAATTCCGAAGAAAACAAATTCTGATTATATGTTATTTCTCTCTTACCATTCTTTTGGCTCACTGCATTGCAGTCTTTTAGCCAATCTGTCTTGTTTAGTTTTTTTTTTTTAATCTTGCATGTAGTCAGATAGGAAGGGGACAGATCGGCTGTGCATTTAACCTTTGAAAGATCTCTTGAGACCAGTGATGTGGAGAAGATAGAGAAACGAAGTCAGAGATCCACAACATGTGTAGGAAGCAGAACAACTGTCTTCCAACTCATAACTTGGTCCAACAGCTTGCTGCTACATTGACCTCTGATCTTTGACCTTTTAGCATTTAAACCAGCCATATCTGGCCCAAATATTCAAACTGTTTTATGGTCAAACCAGCCACATCCTGCCTTTGACGTCTATCCTGCAATGTCATTCTAAAATTAAACAATCTAATCATCAAAGTCCTGAAGCTATGAGATTATGCATGATTAATTCAAAAGTATGTGAAGAAATATGAGTAATCTTAATGCCAAAGGGTTAAATTTGGCTAGTTTCATTCCAGTTCCATCTTGGCCTTTCCCAACAATTCTCTAATGAAACATCAGGTTCTGCTAAAGACAACCAAGAGTTGGGGTGGAGTTTAAACCATCTTATAGATTACTCTTTTACTTGTTTCAGGCATTTGACTGTGGCCATGCTGGAGCACCACCTTTAGTCGAGCAAATCGACCCCAGGACTTATTGTTTGTAAGCCTAGTACTTATTCTATCGGTCTCTTTTGCTGAACTGCTAAGTTACGGGGGTGTAAACACACCAGCATCAGTTGCGAAGCGATGTTGGAGGGGGGGAAAAACACAGACACACAAACATACACACACACACACACACACATATATATATATATGCGACAGGCTTCTTTCAGTTTCTGTGTACCAAATCTACTCACAAGGCTTTGGTCAGCCCAAGGTGCCACACACTGGGAATGAACCTGGAACCATGTGGTTGGTGAGCAAGCTACTTACTGCACAGCCACTCCTGTGCCTAATTAAGTTTATTAAACAAACTCCAAATTAAAGACGTTCCATATATGAGCATCCTTTCTGTTTTGTTTTTTATTCATACATAGTGCATCTTGGATTATATTATCTAATGTGACCTTCATTTCTTAAAACAGCGAGGTATACTTTAAGAGAAGTTTGGCTGATATTTCTCACTCAGTTATTCTCCATCACTCATTCACTCTCTTATTCATTTACTTCATCACTCATTCAATCACTGTCACTCAGTTCCTCTCTTTCACTCACTCCTTCACTCTCACTCACCATCTTTAACTGATTCTCTTTTACTCACTCACACTTTCTTTCTTAATTACTCATTCATTCACTCATTTACTCTACTTTTCTTGCTCTCATTCATTCTCTATTTCACTCTCACACAAACTCTCTCTTACTCTCTCACCACCCACTCTGCCTCACTCGCTTTCTTTCCCTTTTTGTTCTGTCTTTCACTCTCTTCCTCTCTCTCTCTCTCCTTTTTGCCACCCCTCTCTTTCCCAGCAGAACACTTCCTTATCTCTACTCTTCATTTTTCTCTCTTTCTCTTTCACTTATATTAACACTTTCTCAACTGTGCCTCCTCAAACACATTTTAAGCATACACTACTACCACCACCACAACCACAACAACAACAATCACCACAACTACCATAACCAACACCACCACCACCACCAACAACAACAATCACCACAACCACCATCACTACCACTGCTATCATCACGATCACCACCACAACCACCACCATTATGGCCAACACAATCACCATCGCCACCACCACAATTGTCACCATCACAACCACCACCACCACCACCACCACAACAACAATCACCACAACCACCACATCTACCATAACCAGCAACAATACAACCAGCATAACTACCACCACCACCACCACCACCACCACCACTACTACCTCCAACGTTACCACCACCACCACCATCACTACGCCTGCCCACACTTTACCTAGCGCCAACTACTCCCCATCAACCTCCTCTTCCTCCTCCTCCTCCTCACCACCACCACCACCACCACCACTCTCTTGTTTTCCATTTCTCTCATTCAACCATTGCTATCATTTATAATTCAATTTTCACACCCAAGAACATTCTGGACAATGTTTTCCATTCTAGTAATTTCTATTTGTCAACTCAGCTTGCTCTTTATCAGCTGACGTCATCACTGTGTATATGTTTCGTGCACTGTAATGGCTCTGACAGCAATAACAACAGCAACAACAACAACAAAAACCTAATAATGAGAAAGTTAATTAAGGACGATGATGATGATGGTAATAACAATACTAGTAATAATAATAATAATAATAATAATGATAATGATGATGATAATGACCAGCATAATGTTATCAATAATTTCTAGCAACAATTAATAATAATAATAATAATAATAATGATAATGATGATGATATTAATAATAATAATGATGCCGACCAGCATGATGTTATTTATAATTTCTAGCAACAATTAATGATGATGATGGTGGTGGTGATGATAATGGTGGTGATGATGATGGTGGTGGTGGTGGTGGTGGTTATGGTGATGGGTGTCTCGCTTTATGTTATTTCTAACATATCAAAAATTATTTCTAAGAGTAGAAATAATTTTTGATATGTTAGAAGTAAGGTTTCAGATTTTTTTGACATGCGTCCAGCAATTTTAGGTGGAAAGAGGTTATAGTTGATTACATTGACCTCAGTATTCAACTGGTACTTTATTTTATCAGACCCCCCCTCCACCACCACCACCACCACCACAAAAGACTGAAAAACAGAGCTGACCTTAACGGAAATTGAACTCAAGATCTAAAAGGACCAGAAGAAAAGGCAATTGAGCATTTTGTTTGATATGCTAACAATTCTGCCAGCTTGATGTCTTAGTAGTAGTAGCAGCAGCAGGGCTATTAGCAGTAGTAGTAGCAGCAGCAGCAAGGGTAGTAGGAGTAGTAGTAATAGTAGCTGTAGTAGTAGTGGCAGTAGTAGTAGTAGAAGTGGCAGTAGTAGTAGTAGCAGTAATAGTAATAGTGGCAGTAGTAGTAGTAGCAGCAGCAGCAGCAGCAGCAACAGTAGTATTAGTAGCAGCAGCAGTAGTAGTGGTGGTGGTAATAATGATTCTCTCTAGCATATGTACAAGGCCTGAAATTTAGGGGAGGGGGATGGTTAATTACATTGACCCAGTATACAACTGGTATTTGTCAGGTCATTAAGAATGAAACGTCCGAGTTTCTTATGCACCAAGTTTGACAGTCGTTAACTCTAGTGTTTTATCCTGACAATCCTTTGTTTTACAACATTGATGGATTACATCATCACTTTTCAAAATGCAATTCATGGTGTCTGATTATATTGTGAGTTTTCTCTTGTAAATCAATTTTTGTGAATCCATGGATAGATGAAAAATTCTTGTTGTTTATGAATATGAGTTCTGTCGTGGAATCGATGCATCCCAAACAGCTCAAAACATCAATGAAGTGTTTGGTGAAGATGTGACAAATGAGCACACTGTACGTCGATAGCTTGAGAAGCTCCGGTCTGGTGACTTTACTCTTGATAATCATCCCTGTGGTAGACCTGAGACCAAGGCGGATAATGATGAGCTGGAAACTGTAATGGAAATGGGTACATTCCGAACTATGTGTGAGTTAGCACCAAGGTTTGATGTTTTGATTCCAACTGTATTGGACCATCTGAAACAAATCAGCAAGGTAAAGAAGCTGGATGAGTGGGTGCCACACGAACTGAATGAGCATCAAATGACACATTTTGAAACTTGCTGTTCTTTGCTGTCATTGGCATAAAAGTGAACCATTTTTGCATCATATTGTTATGTGAGACAAAAAATAGATTCATTTCAACAATAGCAAGCATTTTGCATGGTGGTTGGAAAGAGACAATGTGCCAAAACACAATCCAAAAGAGAATATTGACCAAGAAAGGCTAATGGTGTCTATTTGGTGGTTCAGTATTGGTATCGACCACGGTCGAACAATGATGATGATGATGATTGGTATCGTCCATTATAGTTCCATGAGACCTGGAAAGTCAATTACAGCAGATGTATACATGAACCAACTGGATGAAATGATGAATGAACATGCAATTAAACACCTGAGATTGGTCAATAGATAGAAACAGGCCAATTTTCTTGCAAGACAATTCTCAACCACATCTTGTACAAAGAACACTACTCAAGTTACAGGAACTGAACTTGGAAGTACTCTGTCATCCACTGTATTTACCAAACATTGAACCAACTGACTATCATGTTTTCTAAGCATTTTTGCAAAGAAAAATTTCAAATCTGAAGAAGATACAAAAACAGCCTTTCGTGATTTCCAGAATTTCCAGAATTCTTTGCTGCCAGCATAAATAAGTTACCAATAAAATGGCAAGATTGTGTTGATAATTTAGGTGCATACTTTGATTAACTGCATTGCTTTTTCAGTTCAAAATCGAACATTTCATTCTTGATGACCTGATATTTCATCAACTCTCAAACAATGAAATACGAAGTTGACCTCAAAGGAATTTGAACTCAGAACAGATGAAAAGGCACTAAGTATTTTCCCCAGCATGCTAATGATTCTGCCCGTTCACCACCTTAATAATAATAATAATAATAATAATAATGCCCTGATGCAGTACCAGACAGTGGCTCTCATGGCTCCTGATCATAACTGATTGGAAGTGTTATCATGTACATTGTTTTGCTTTGGTATAAAAGATGGGCTACAGCAAATATTCTACTCAATATCACAGATTTGCTTGTCAGTTGCTTGATCTTCACCAGTTGAGCACGGCCCTTAGTGGTTGACGATATGTGCACCTCTGATTACAAGCAGAAGTAGTGAGGGAGCATCATAGTCATGTGTTGAGAGGGATTCTTTGGGGTTTGAATAATTCACCTCCAGAAACATGGGTGTTTCATTCAACATCCTTAAACAATCCTTATTCAGGGACCTTTTGAACAGGATGGGTTACTCGACCAGAAGAAAATTCTAACTGGGCTCCACCTGCAAGGTCATGTGCTTTTTATCTTGATATGAGATCACCATGTCGTGCACATATGGTTTTGATGTATGTGCCTAGTGTACCCTTATCAGACGGGTAGTCCTGATGGGTATACTGGGCTTTGTATATTTTACCCCAGTGTCACTTTGATGGCATGCACTGCTCTCTCACTCAATAATAATGTGATTAATCCTTTCTACTAAAAGCACAAGTCCTGAAATTTAGTGGTGGAGGCGAGTCAGTTACTTTGATCAGTGTTTCACTGGTACTTAATTTATCAACCCTGAAAAGATGAAAGGCAATATTGACCTCGGAGGAATTTGAACTCAGGAAGTAAAGATGGACAAAATGCCATTACACATTTTGCTTAGTATGTTAACGATTCTACCAGTTCACCACCTTATAATAATAATAATAATATAATAATAATAATAACAATAATAATAATAATAATGATAATAATAATAATGGGCACTTTGCAACAAGTATGGACTTGATAGACCAAAAAATTGGTACAACCACAAACTCAAAGACATCATCGAAAAAATAATGCAAAGATCCCATGGGATTTTATGATTCAGTGCAACCATGAGATAGAGAATAGGAAGCCAGACATAGTCTTAATTGAGAAAGAAAGCAAACTATACTGGGTCATAGATATAGCATGCCCAGCTGACAAGACCACCTTAAAGGGTCTTTAGTTGAGAAAATCAACCCCAGGACTTATTCTATCAGTCTCTTTTTGCTGAATGGCTAAGTTATGGGTACATAAACATACCAACATCGGTTGTTAAATGATGAAGGTGGGACAAACACAGGCACACAAACACACACATGCACACAGACATATATATACAATAGGCTTCTTTCAGTGTCCGTCTACCAAATCTACCAGCTTTGGCTAGTCTGAGGTTATAGTAGGAAACTTTTAGTGTATGTACATCTTAACTCTATTATGTCCGTGGCTGTATTCTTTCTTGGGAATAATCATATGAGCCCCTACAGTGTCCCTTCTGCTCCCTTGGAAATATTTTATTGTCTTGTTACCTGTTTCTTCACTGCAATGTTGCAACAATTAAGGCTTTGTGCATTATAAGCAGACATATGATGGGTTTGTCGTTTTGAGAATTTGTTGTCCCTGTAGATATGGGAGTTAAGATGATTTTCCATTAAGTGAACCAGATATTATTTCTGGTTATGCCAGCATCTTATTAAACTTCTCTGCTAGCGCCTTATAAGTCCTTGTTTAATATTTTAATCAATAAAGGCAGCGAACTGGCAGAAATGTTAGCACACCGGGCAAAATGCTTAGCGGTATTTCGTGTCTTTATGTACTGAGTTCAAATTCCGCTGTGGTCAACTTTGCCTTTCATCCTTTTGGGATTGATAAATTAAGTGCCAGTTGCATACTGGAGTCAATCTAATATTAGGTTTTGTGCCTAGAGTAAAAAAGAATATTTTAATTAATAGGTGAGGATCATGTCCTATTCTGGTGTCTTCCAGTTGTACGTTTTCATTTCTGTAGTATCTGGGCTTTTGCTGTTGTTGATGTTGTTGTTGTCCATTTGTAAAACAATCCTTCTCCAAAACTGTGCAAATGATGAAAGTGGCAATTGTTAAACATGTTAACATGAATCTGAAGTCCTAGATTTATGTAAGATAGGAATGTGAGTTTGAAGCATTCATACTTTTCCACACAAGCAACAGAGTGGTGGCTTTGTCATATATAACTCAACCATATTTACTTTGATTAGCTCACAGATATATTAATAAGCCGACCAATTGGCAGTATCATTATTAGAGAAATGAACAGAAGGTTTTGCAGTAACTATTTTAGTTGTCTGCATTCTGAGTTCAAATACCACTGAGGTTGACTTTACCATTTATTTTGTTTTTTAGGGTTAGGCATGGCCATGTGGTAAGAAGCTTGCTTCCCAGCCACATGGTTCTGAGTTCAGTCCCACTGCGTGGCACCTTGGGCGAGTGTCTTCTACTATAGCCTCGAGCTGACCAAAACCTTGTGAGTGGATCTGGTAGACGGAAATTGAAACAAGCTTGTTATATATACATTTATGTGTGTATGCATGTGTGTGCGTATGTGTGTATTTGCGTGTCTGTGTTTGTCCCCTGTCATCGTTTGACAACCGCTGTTGGTGTGTTGACATCCCCATAACTTAGCAGTTCAGCAAAAGAGACCAATAGAATAAGTACTAGGCTTACAAAGAATAAGTCCTGTCGTTGATTTGTTTGACTAAAGGCTGTGCTCCAGCATGGTCACAATCAAGCGACTGAAACAAATGAAAGAAAAAAGAATAAAAAGGTTTAAAAAAGAAACAATCTTGTACTGGAGTTGATGCTTTTGTCTCTCCTCTTTCTCTCAAAGGAAGAAATCAGTTGTAGTTGGACCTGGAGTGGGATGAACTCATCCAGGTCTAAAAATTCCCAAGAAATGTTGAATGAATTTCCTCTAGCAAGGAGTTGAAGTGATAGGGAGAAGTATATTTATATCTAATCTCACAACTATTTCCTTTTATATTGTAAAAGTCACATCACAATGTGGAAAAGCTGTACAAATAAAATAACTGAGAAAAAGCATCTAAAATTAAACAATATAATTTATCCTCCTTTTTTAATTTTTTTTACATTTTTTTCCTACTTCTATTAATTGGAGGCAGAGAACCTTGGCTTTACAGGGGTGGGAAGAATAAGGAGGAAATTAATGCATGCCCTCACCCTCCCACTAGCACCCTCAAATGTCCATACACTGCAGATTACTTAATACATATCACACTAGAACATTAACATCAATAACAATGATAATAATAATAATAATGATGACGACGATGACGACGATGATGATGATGATAACAACAATAGTAATAAAAACATATAAAAAAAAATTACCCACTGAAAATTAAAAACAGAAGTACATAAGTGGAAACAAAACTGAGAGAAATAACAAAAACAAAAAAAAAAATCAAATCAAGATATATATATACATATATATATATATATACATATATATATACATATATATATATATATAATATATAATATATATATATATATATACATATATATATATATATATATATAATATATATATATATATATATATATATATATATATATATATCTATATATATATATATATATATATATATATATATATTTATAGTTGTTGCCATACTGTCGAATCATTTTGTCAATAAAGTAACTGTTTTTTCAAGAGTCAATTTTTATGTTATTTGGTGGCAAAGTGTATGTCCTGTTAGAAAATTCTTATAATAGCCGCCAAGCTAATTTCCGGTCAAGAGGAATCAACAATCTTTATTGGTTCTTCACAATCAACTGCCTTTAATCATGAAATCCACTGGAGAAAACTCTCTCGATGAATAAGTTTGCCATCTTTATACAAACAAGGTCACGTTTTAACATTACTTTTGCTTTTCTGTTACGCCTTACGCATTTAATTCTTAATGCGGTACTGTGCAGTGAAAGCTGGACTTTTCGTATAATAGACTTAATTTTCCATTGCTTATCAAAATAGACTTTTGGATTAAATAGTTAATTAGTAAGTCTCATATTTCGAATGCAATCTGTTTGTATTTCCAGCGTTCCTTATATTTCTCATCGAAGAATAAAAGAAAAGGAAAGCAAAGAGAAAAGAAAAGTAATGAAAGAAAGACTTATTCCCTGAATATTTTATAGCCGATCGAATCTTTTAATCAATTCATCAATTCTTATCAATATGGAAGAAAATGTCCAATTAACTAGACCAGTAAAATATTTTCATGTTTTCACTTGCTCTTTCGTTGACTCTATTAACTTGCTGCTGTATGGCGTTGCCATAATTTGGCGCAGCTTTATATCTTCAACCTATGTGCTTCCATCTATGCCGCTCCACCACCACAGCCAACACATTGCCGTCACCACATCACCATCGCCATAACGAGTGTTACACTACTACTACTACTACTACTACCACCGACAAAAACAACGACAACATTCACTGTTATTAAGGGATTTCTTCTGCAGCTCTTTCTTTCTTTCTTCTATTTATTTATTTTTTTTCTCATATTCATTTATTTTATTTTATTATTTTTTTTCTTCAATGTGCAGCTGCGATGTTTATCCTTTGCTGCTTGATAATATGCATAATTTCCTTCCCCAGAGATTTCCTTAAACCTTCATGCCATACAAAGAAAAAAATAAAAGAAAATAATAACAATAATAATAATAATAATAATAATGATAGTTGTAGTAGTAGTAGTAGTAGTAATAATAATAATAATAATAATAATAATAATAATAATAATAATAATAATAGTTGTAGTAGTAGTAGTAATAATAATAATAATAATGATAGTAATAATAATAATAATAATAATGATAATAATAATGAGTAACTAAAGAAATATATAAAGGTTTAAAAGTTATTTACAGCCAAATAACATGCATACATAATCATTCCTTCTTGAAAATTGCATCTTTTACGAGCATTCATTTACTCTGTCTGTCCTTTATTCTATCTTGTATTATCATTACTCAGTTGCTGCTGCTGCTGCTTGTTGTTGTTGTTGTTGTTCTTCTTCTTCTTCTTCAATTGCTACCATTGATATTGTGACATTGCAATCGAGTGTGTATATATACATATATATATATATATATATGTGCATATGTGAAACTAACACACAGTATTAGCTATATCCACACACAGAGACATATACATACACACACTTATATACATAGATACATACATACATATATATATATATATATATCTATACACATGCATATATATATATATATATATATATACATACACACATATGCATACACACACACACTTATATACATAGATACATACATACACACATTTCTATACATAATACATACATATATACACACACACACACACACATGTGTATGTATGTTCACACACACACACACACACATATATATATATGCATACAACTACCACACACACTGGTAGTCTTATATGTAAATGCATATATATGCACACAGATGATTATCTACATACAGGTAATTAACAATAATTGTATACAGTCCTCTTTGTTAGGACTGCCTGCATTGCTCTAGAGCTCAATCAACTTTATCATCATCACCACCACCATCACCACCATCACCACCACCACCACCATCACAACCACCATCATCATCCTCATCATTATCATCACTGGACTTTATCAAACATTCAGCCAGTGAAATCTCAGAGGAATGATTGGAATAACTTACCAAAGTAAGTCTTTAATTACCATTCCATAAATGACTTCTCTCAAAAAGAGAAAAAGAAGTAAAAAATAAAAAAAATGTGGAATGAGTATATTTTGAAATTGGTAAAAAGGAAAATAATTTCCATACATGATAGTTTTTTCCGGTAAATTTTTTTTTTTCCCTCCTGTAACTGATGTTCACGTGGGCAAACTGCATATATCTATGCATGTGTCTATATATGTGGGTTAATTAGGATTACCAAGCATAAAGGTTTTATATAGGCTTCCCCCTACTGAAGCAGCAGAACCCTTGTTAGTGTGTGAAGGGTGACTGATAGCAGATGATAGTTCATCATGTCATTCGGTACTGCATGATGTTCAGTATATATATCACAATCCGATTTTTAAAAATTAGTCCAAAGAAATTTCAGCACTGGGTATGTGGTTATGCTAGTCAAAGGGTCAACACATTTTTAGTTTTAATTACATTTTTGCCTCTTTTTTTTTTTTTT
>NC_043013.1:34468856-34481356 GCF_006345805.1 Octopus sinensis | reverse complement strand
TGGCCCAGTGGTTAGGGCAGCAGATTCACGGTCATAGGTTCATGGTTTCGATTCCAAACTGGGCGTTGTGACTGTTTATTGAGTGAAAACACATAAAGCTCCACGAGGCTCTGGCAGGGAGTGTTGGCAAACCCTGCAGTACTTTTTCATTACAACTTTCTCTCCTCTTTCCTGTTTCTGTTGTACCTGTATTTCAAAGAGCCAGCCTTGCCACACACTGTGTCATGCTGAATCTCCCCAAGAACTACGTTAAGGGTACACATGTCTGTGGAGTGCTCAGCTATTTGCATGCTAATTTTATGAGCAGGCTGTTCCGTTGGTCAGATCAACTGGAACCCTCATCGGCCTAACCGATATAGTGCCACGATATATATATATACACATATATATATATGAAATCAAAATATGCAGCAGGATATCAAGTAGTGATGCAGCACAACCATTTGAAGCAGCTCCATTTAATTGAACAATGCAATCATTACATCGATTTAAATGTGGTGCCATCTTCAGCAGTGCAAATAAATAAATGGAATTTTAGCCAGCTGGACACGTTAATATAACTTTTCTCAACTATTTTAGCAGACCAGATGGAAGAAATTCATGTTGTCATTATTGTAGCTAAGAATAGATAATACCAGGCTGACTTGGTGCTTCAACTGAAGTACCTAATTAAACTGAATCTCAATTATTTCTATATATATATTAATAATAAAAAGGTAAAATAAATTAATTAATAATTTTACCAAGTAGATTGGTACGTGAAAATAACCCTTTTAGGTAAAATTACACGAATATTCTATAATTATAAACATAATTATAATTTAGAAATAGGAGTTAAAAATTCCTTTTCTACTACTGTTAGATTCTTACAGTAGTAGAAAAGGAATTTTTAACTCGTATTTCTAAATTTGGTACGTGGTGAAGCAATTAGCTGACCCCTAATTATAATTATGTTTATAATTATAGAATAGTTTGTGTGTGTATGTATATATATACATATATATATATATATATATATATATATATATATATATATATATATATATAATATATATATATATATATATATTAGGTTTGGAGGTGATGTACACATTTTTCCCCTTTGAAAACATTTTTCTTTCAGACCCTCTGGTGAGCTGGCTGAACCAAAGTAAAGCATCTGTTCTAGCCACCTACTTAAAAATATTCTTTTTCTTTATCTCTTGTTCAAAACACTTCCTTTCAGATACACAGGTACATGCACACACACACACACACTCTCTCTCACTTTCTCCCTCTGCTATCTCTCCATTCCTCTCCCACTTTTCCTACCCTTTACACACCACATTACTCTTTCCCCTCTCTCTCTCCACCCCAACCCATTCACTAATACAATAAAAAGAGACAAATCCCTTCACACAATTTAAATCTGAAGAATCTATTAGAGTAGATGAAAATATGTGATTTCTAAAAACATTTGACATGTTAATAAATATTTGTATATGTACAACCATCCAGATCTCTGAATACCTTATTTTTTCTAATATATATAAACAAACACGTTCCATGCTGCAATTGTTTTCGTTCCAGCACATGATCTCAGATCAGGTGACTTGCTATGCAAGTACACCTCTGTAATATATATATATATATATATGGAATGAACACTGGGCAACGACGTGTCAGTTAAGCAAAAGGTACATTAATTGAAGCTGAAACACCTTTGGTTATAGTTTTTGTTTTGTTTTTAACTGTGCCTCTGGTGATATGGTCATTGTTTTTTTCAATCAGAAAGGAAGAGCAATGTCCATGATTCTTCACAGGGTCTCTAAGGTTGATGGGAGAGACCTGCTCTGAGTATTTGTAAAAGAAGTCACTTTTATCAAAATAAAAGGGCAAGGCAGTAGCATTAAGCTAGGTAACAGATTATTTATCACAGACAAAAAGGCCATGACATAACTGGAATTGAGAACACAAAGACCCTGAACAAATATACTGACATGGTCAGGCATCTCCTCTGATGCTTTAGAATTTCTGCCAGTTCACCGTCTGATTTGATAAAGATTTAGCTGTTATTTCCAGCAAGTAAATTGATTTTGCTGTGGAAGATTATGGAGAGAATTTGTGTGTAGATGAATTTAAAACAGCCTGTTCACAAATCATTTGAAGACCATACAAAATAATATGATTTATGCTGTAGGGATGATGGGGGAGTAAAGACCCCGCTTCAATCATGAAACACTTTGAGGAACAAGTCTAAGCAAGGTTGTTTTTATGGAAGGCTGACAATCACCCATCCATACCAATCTCCCCTCTCCATGCCACTGATGTTGTTCAAAGGAAAGGAAAGGTAAACGCCAATACAGCTTGGCCCCAGTGATGTCACAACTCATTTTTACAGCTAGGTAAACTGGAGCAATGTGAAATAAAGTGTCTTGTTCAAGAACACAACACAACCTGGTTCAAGAATTGAACTCACTATCTCATGATTGTGAGCCCAATGCTCTAACTACTAGCCATGTGCCTTAAGATCTATATGGTAATTTAATGCAGTTACTTACCAAAGAAGTGGAGGCACACATGGCCTAATGGTTAGAGCAGTGGACTCATGGGTTCAGATCTCAGACCGGGTGATGTGAGTGCTTATGAGTGAAACACCTAAGCTCCACGCAGCTCTGGTAGAAGGTAAGGGCAAACTTCTGCTGACTCTTTTGCCGCAATTTTCTCTCACTCTTTCCTCCTACATCTAGCAGCTCACCTGCGATGGACTGGCGTCCCATCCTGGTGGGGAACGTATAATCCAATGAAACCAGGAAACCAGCCTTTTTAAGCCAGGCATGGCTTGAGAATGAACAAACAACAACAACACTTACCTATGAATATGTAAAATAAAGATTCATTTGTTTTCCTTGCCAAACATGTAATCTTACAGATTCTTACATACTTGTAATTCACTCTTCGTAGTAAAATGGTCCCCTGCTCATGACAAAGATACTCCTTCACTGGTTTTTCTTACTCTATTGTCTATTATATGTAGCTTCTAGTCTATGATAAGTTGCAGCATTTTACTGCTTTACATCATTTGTTTTTCTTTTCTTTTTTTTACTTGCAGGTGATTTCTTCAACATAACTCACATCAATATTTGAAAGTAATTTTGAGAATTTTAAAAGGATAATAATGGAGGATCAGTCCCTTAACTGCTACGTTGACCATTTTGAACAGAAATTCACGATTAGTAGACCAAGATACACTCGTTCAGATCTGATTGCAAATGTAGATTACGAAAGAGTGGACCGCTCTTGTAACTTTGCTGAAGATGTTTCTATCAAAGAGCAAGTCTCTCATTCTGTGGAGAGTACCCCAGTTGCCGCAATGAAAGCAAATCCTGCTGATGGAAATGATGCAATGAAAGATCAAGCTTTCTATACAAACGAAACCTTTCCAGGTGTTGATAGGTTTGAAAATTTCTTGCTCGACTCAGATATCCACAAAGATAAGGTGATTGTAAAAGCTAGAGATTTTGTTGAGGGAGAAGTTGTGCATCAGGAAACAATTGAAATATTGCTCAAAACTCAAAAGAATATTGAAGTTGATATTGATGAAATGCAAGCTGATGATAAAGCTAAGGAGACAGCTACAACAAGTTTATACATCAACCCTGAAAAAAATATTGAAAAGAGTCTTCAGAAAATGCAAGCAGGTGGTAGAGATACGTCACCTGCAGTAAGAAATTTAGCCCTCAGTCATAAATTTGGAACTGAAGCCGATTTAAGGATAAAAGATATCAAGTCTGCAAAGACTGTTGAAGTAGGAATTAGTCCAAGACAAGCTGGTAGTAGTGACACACCAAATGCGAGCAAAAGTTTAGCCTTTACACCTAAACTTAGAACTGAAGCTGAATTAGGTGTTAACACTCTCAGATCTGAAAAGAATATTGAAAGTAGTGTTGGTCTAAAACAAGTTGGTGGTATGGATACATCAACTGAATCCAAGAATTTAAGCTACACTCCAAAGTTAAGAACTGAAACAGAATTAGGAATTAAAAATCTCAAATCTGAGAAAGCAATTGGCGTTGGGGTTGATTCAAGACAAGCAGGTGGTCTAGATACGTCGACTGAATCAAAGAATTTACAATATACTTCGAAATTCGGAACTGAAGCAGAGTTAGAAGTTAAAAAACTCACATCTGAGAAAACTGTTGGCATTGGAATTGATTCAAGACAAGCAGGTGGTATGGATACATCGATTGAATCCAAGAATTTAAGCTACACTCCGAGATTCGGAACTGAAGCAGAGTTAGAAGTTAAAAAACTCACATCTGAAAAAACTGTTGGCATTGGAATTGATTCAAGACAAGCAGGTGGTATGGATACATCGATTGAATCCAAGAATTTAAGCTACACTCCGAGATTCGGAACTGAAGCAGAGTTAGAAGTTAAAAAACTCACATCTGAAAAAACTGTTGGCATTGGAATTGATTCAAGACAAGCAGGTGGTATGGATACATCGATTGAATCCAAGAATTTAGCCTACACTCCGAGATTCGGAACTGAAGCAGAATTAGAAGTTAAAAATCTTAAATCTGAGAAAACAGTTGGTGTTGGAGTTGATTCAAGACAAGCTGGTGGTATAGATACATCAATTGAATCCAAGAATTTAACATACACTCCGAAATTTGGAACTGAAGCAGAATTAGAAGTTAAAAAACTCACATCTGAGAAAACTGTTGGCATCGGAATTGATTCAAGACAAGCAGGTGGTATGGATACATCGATTGAATCCAAGAATTTAACATACACTCCAAAATTCGGAACTGAAGCAGAACTGGAAATTAAAAAACTCACATCTGAGAAAACTGTTGGCTTTGGAATTGATCCAAGACAAGCTGGTGGTATAGATCCTTCGACTGAGTTGAAGAATTTAAGTTACGCTCCTCCGAGATTTGGAACTGAAGCAGAATTAGAAGTTAAGAATCTCAAATCTGAGAAAACAGTTGGCGTTGGGGTTGATTCAAGACAAGCAGGTGGCATGGATACATCGATTGAATCCAAGAATTTAGCCTACACACCGAGATTTGGAACTGAAGCAGAATTAGAAATTAAGAATCTCAAATCTGAGAAAACAGTTGGCGTTGGAGTTGATTCAAGACAAGCAGGTGGTATAGACGCATCAATTGAATCCAAGAATTTAAGCTACACTCCGAAATTCGGAACTGAAGCAGAATTAGAAATTAAGAATCTCAAATCTGGGAAACCAGTTGGTGTTGGAGTTGATTCAAGACAAGCAGGTGGTATAGATACATCGATTGAATCCAAGAATTTAGCCTACACACCGAGATTTGGAACTGAAGCAGAATTAGAAATTAAGAATCTCAAATCTGAGAAAACAGTTGGCGTTGGAGTTGATTCAAGACAAGCAGGTGGTATAGACGCATCAATTGAATCCAAGAATTTAAGCTACACTCCGAAATTCGGAACTGAAGCAGAATTAGAAATTAAGAATCTCAAATCTGAGAAAACAGTTGGCGTTGGAGTTGATTCAAGACAAGCAGGTGGTATAGATACATCGATTGAATCCAAGAATTTAAGCTACACTCCGAAATTCGGAACTGAAGCAGAATTAGAAATTAAGAATCTCAAATCTGAGAAAACAGTTGGTGTTGGAGTTGATTCAAGACAAGCAGTGGTATAGATACATCGATTGAATCCAAGAATTTAAGCTACACTCCGAAATTCGGAACTGAAGCAGAATTAGAAATTAAGAATCTCAAATCTGAGAAACCAGTTGTGTTGGAGTTGATTCAAGACAAGCAGGTGGTATAGATACATCGATTGAATCCAAGAATTTAAGCTACACTCCGAAATTCGGAACTGAAGCAGAATTAAAATTAAGAATCTCAAATCTGAGAACCAGTTGGTGTTGGAGTTGATTCAAGACAAGCAGGTGGTATAGATACATCGATTGAATCCAAGAATTTAAGCTACACTCCGAAATTCGGAACTGAAGCAGAATTAGAAATTAAGAATCTCAAATCTGAGAAAACATTGGTGTTGGAGTTGATTCAAGACAAGCAGGTGGTATAGATACATCGATTGAATCCAAGAATTTAAGCTACACTCCGAATTCGGAACTGAAGCAGAATTAGAAATTAAGAATCTCAAATCTGAGAAACCAGTTGGTGTTGGAGTTGATTCAAGACAAGCAGGTGGTATAGATACATCGATTGAATCCAAGAATTTAAGCTACACTCCGAAATTCGGAACTGAAGCAGAATTAGAAATTAAGAATCTCAAATCTGAGAAAACAGTTGTGTTGGAGTTGATTCAAGACAAGCAGGTGGTATAGATACATCGATTGAATCCAAGAATTAAGCTACACTCCGAAATTCGACTGAAGCAGAATTAGAAATTAAGAATCTCAAATCTGAGAAAACAGTTGGTGTTGGAGTTGATTCAAGACAAGCAGGTGGTATAGATACATCGATTGAATCCAAGAATTTAAGCTACACTCCGAAATTCGGAACTGAAGCAGAATTAGAAATTAAGAATCTCAAATCTGAGAAAACAGTTGGTGTTGGAGTTGATTCAAGACAAGCAGGTGGTATAGATACATCGATTGAATCCAAGAATTTAAGCTACACTCCGAAATTCGGAACTGAAGCAGAATTAGAAATTAAGAATCTCAAATCTGAGAAACCAGTTGGTGTTGGAGTTGATTCAAGACAAGCAGGTGGTATAGATACATCGATTGAATCCAAGAATTTAAGCTACACTCCGAAATTCGGAACTGAAGCAGAATTAGAAATTAAGAATCTCAAATCTGAGAAACCAGTTGGTGTTGGAGTTGATTCAAGACAAGCAGGTGGTATAGACGCATCAATTGAAACCAAGAATTTAAGCTACACTCCGAAATTCGGAACTGAAGCAGAATTAGAAATGAAAGCTAGAGGTTTTGGTGCTGATTTGAAAACAAAAGTATATGAATCAAATTTTGATTCTTGTAAGGAGATTCCTAAATGGAATTTCGGAGAAGAGAATAAAATTGAAACCTCAGTTACTCAGGGTCAAACATTTGATCACAAAGGCCAACCAATGGTAGATCAGAAATTTAATCTGACTTCAACCAATATCTCTCAATCAATTGCAAAAGCTATTTTGCTAAGGCGGAAATTTCAATTTGATAATTTCGATCTTGAAAAACTTGTTCAAGCAAAGGGCGTTGAAATTTCAGAAGAAATTTTTGAAGATGTCTATTACGACACTAAATTTTATGATTTAATTCTCTCTGATAGCTGGCTGCGTATGAGAAATGGTAAATGGGAATTGAAATTGCCAGAAACTGACGATAAAGCAAAGCTTTATACATGCAATTACATGCAAGTGGAGAAAGAAAATGAAATCCAAAAGGCTTTGAAAAAGTGGCCTCATTTGGGAACAGCTACAAAGGAAAACAAAACATTTTTGGAAGAGTTTCAATTGAAGCCATTTGCAGAATTCTCATCAGTAAGAAAAACCTACCAGCTGCCAATGGATTACATGGTTGTTGTGGAATTTAGTCGTTTTGGATTTAATGTCGCTGTCATTGAAAAGAAGATAGAATATGAAGGAGACATCTGTGAAGCCACAAAGAACATCAATAATTTGGCAAACCAATTTGGTAAGTTTTTCTAATTCAGTTTTCTCTTCCTACTTCTTTTTATTATTTGTCTATTTTATGTCTCATTTTATTTTATTTACTCTCATATTGTTTTATCTTTCTACTTTAACAATTTCCATGCTTGAATTCATGTGGTGGTGCTTTGTATACATACGTAAGTGTATACATATATATATATGTGTGTGTGTGTGCTTACATATATAAGTACACATGTTACATAGAATATTGTTGATTTGTTAAGGATACCTGTTTCTAATGGAATATGCAGCATGTTATGTGATAATTCAATAGGTAAGTAGTGCTATTGATCTGATGATCATATGGCTGGAAGACTCATTCATGAAAATCAAGAGGAGTCTATTATATATATGCATATACATAAATATACACACGCACTAACAGATATACACGATATAACAGTTATAAAGAATAAAAATGAAAACGAGATCATACAGTTTATATTAAAATATATCAAAATACACAATTGATATGTAAGACCATGGAATATTGTTGCTAACTGGCTATCTGATTGAATTGCGTAAAATGAAGGTAGTAACTCTCCATGACTTTAACATTTTGGTCTGAAAAAAGTTCATTTAATTTGGCTACTAAATATTTTGCAACAAGAAATTTTGTATATGTCATAGCTGAATTCTTGTTAAATATATACATCCATTGCCAGAAATATAAAGAGTGAAGATATCTCTCTCTTGACTGGACACTTTTACAAAATTATTGTTGCTGTCTTTATTTGATTTATAAATTTAATTATTTTTCAAATACCAAATGTAGTTAGACAAAGTTGTTTCAGTCCATCTGACTGAAGTTCTGGATGCATACACATGTTGGCTATATCTTAATTTGAATGGATTTACTGTTAACCCAAATGTAATTATTACCAGCTAATAGCACCGCGAATGGCACTGTGAGTGTTGCATTGCTCCCAAGCAACTATGCTGTCCTGGGTCGACCATGAGCGACTTTATCACAGCGAAAGCATTCTATAGGGGATTAGTGGAGGATAGGTACGATGACGATCTCGGGCAAGCCTGGGCATCGACGAGGAATACCCGACCTGCCTGTTCAAGATGACTTTTGGGCCAGGACCTATGGACAACTTCCAGAGATCCCTGGCCTGGCAGTGATATTGAGAAGCGTTATCCGTTCGGGATAAGCTCTTCAGGCATGGCTCGAGAAACACAAGGCCCGACCTGTCTGAGATGCGGTCAGAGCAATGAAACCATCCTGCATGCACTCATACAGTGTCAAACCATTTCTGACCTGTGGGCCTATGTCGAACGACTGTTATCGTGGGTGGGATGAGTTGGTTTATCAACAGAGTCTATCGTGAATATTGTCGTGCCTCCTTCCTTGAAACGGGAAGGAAGAGCCATTTTCATCGTACTTGTGGCTATGGCAAAAGAACGTGTATGGTGGATGCATCTGAAAGGTCTAGTGACAAACACTTTTCTCTCTGGTCAATCTCTCATCAACTTCTTCAAGTATCACTTGAAGAGGAAGTTGAGAGTAGAGAGGGAAGTTTTGTCAAGTGCATGCATCAAAAGAAGATGGGTGAATGTACCAAGGATGGTACGTGTGAATGATGGAGCCAGCTTGAGCATTATCCTATGAACACCCCCAAAAAAACAAAAGGAAAAAAGAGAGCCACTTACTGTAATGTGTTTTCTTTTGCATGACACTATTGCCCAAGGTTCCCATGGTCTTTTCCGTAGGCTTTTCTATCCATGGACAAACCTAATCTGTTTTCCATTTTTACATTGACATTTCTGTGATACACGATCCCGATTGATTGGCCCCAGTGTTTTTTCTTTTCATGATCCTTTTTCATTGAAATTCGACCCCCTTTATTTATTTTATTCCTTCTCTTCTTCCCAAAACGAAAAGAAAGCTCTACTTTGAATTTTTCCCTTCTGTGTTCAGCCCTGCGTGGCCAATAAAGAAATCTATTACCAGCTAATAGCAACTAGATCTTTAGGAGGAAAACTGATACTCTTTTACTCTTTTACTTGTTTCAGTCATTTGACTGCGGCCATGCTGGAGCACCGCCTTTAGTCGAGCAAATCGACCCCGGGACTTATTCTTTGTAAGCCCAGTACTTATTCTATCGGTCTCTTTTGCCGAACCGCTAAGTGACAGGGACATAAACACACCAGCATCGGTTGTCAAGTAATGCTAGGGGGACAAACACAGACACACAAACATACACACACATATATATATACATATATACGACAAGCTTCTTTCAGTTTCCGTCTACCAAATCCACTCACAAGGCATTGGTCGGCCCGGGGCTATAGCAGAAGACACTTGCCCAAGATGCCACGCAGTGGGACTGAACCCGGAACCATGTGGTTGGTAAGCAAGATACTTACCACACAGCCACTCCTGCACCTATACTGAATATATAATAGAATATGAAAGTTGTAAATGATATATTGGGTGACTGCAGCTACAAAGATGCATGGTATTTGAAGTAGTCTGGAAGTGTATTTAGTTTTCTTTATAGCTGATATCTTGTAAAGATGCTAAAAGTTGCTGTGGTTTAACACTTTTGTTACTGTATTTATTTTGAGATGCTCTGTGTTTCTTTCAATTATTTTAAATACAACAAAGAATTTAGTAAAATAACTTAGTTATCATTCAACTAGTGTTAGGAACATAAATTGTGACTAAGGTTTAGTAGAAGATTTTAATTCAAAACTTATGAAAACAACACGTTTGTACTACAGAACCAGAGCCGGTTTCAGCCGGGTTGATAATGAAAGGGTTAACTAATTTTGCTGCTCATTTCAGCTAAATATTTCTAATATTTGTGATAGTTAGGAAAATATTTATTGATCAACTTATTCTGTATGTGGTCACACACACACACACACATTACGCACACATATGTGTGTGTGTATGCGTATATAATATATGTGTGTATGATATTAATAAAAATGTAAATAATGAACAGAAATGCTAATAAATAGTTATTTAAAAAAAAAATTGGATGACTGTAAATGGGTGAATAAAAAAAAATAAAAGTAAAAGATTGTTAAAAAAAACAAACAAAGAAAAACATAAAAACATTATTAGATTTGTCTTTTCACTAACTATAATGTAAGTCTAATGGAATTAAAGTTGAAAATATTTGGGGGAAGTTTGAGAAGCGACTTGCTTTTTTTTCTCTTTCTAAATTTATGAACAATGGCTTATCTATAACTAAATCAAAATTCAAATATATCATTCTCTATTTCCATTTTCCTTCTGGCCATCTTTAAAAAAAATGGTAAAAAAAAAAAAAAAATTTAATTCATATCTTGTTCGCACACATTTTTTTTTTTTTTCCTAAATTTCTTAATTAACAATCTTAGTTTTTTAGTTCTGCTTGACTGACCATAAATTCATATTACTGAATGTAATTAGTTATTTTGATATCAGGCAAGTAAGTATTTTATGAAATATTTTTAAAAATGCTGGAATAATTATATAAATGTACCTAATTAAAGCAAATCGGTTTCAATCCTCAATGAATTTCCTAAAATTTCACCTGTGTTTCTTTTTCTTATTTTATTTTATTGTTGAGGGAAATGGTTTATTATCATACATTTTATCATCATCATCATGATTATTATAGGCACAGGAGTGGCTGTGTGGTAAGTAGCTTGCTTACCAACCACATGGTTCTGGGTTCAGTCCCACTGTGTGACACCTTGAGCAAGTGCCTTCTACTATAGCCTTGAGCCGACCAAAGCCTTGTGAGTGGATTTGGTAGATGGAAACTGAAAGAATCCCATCGTGTATGTATGTATATATATATATATATGTATATATGTATATGTTTGTGTTTGTCCACCCACGATCGCTTGACAACCGATATTGGTATGTTCGTGTCCCAGTAACTTTGCAGTTCCGCAAAAGTGACCATTAGAATAAGTACTAAACTTACAAAGAATAAGTCTTGGGGTTGATCTTCCAGCATGGCCACTGTGAAATAACGGAAACAAATAAAAGAATTATTATTATTATTATTATTATTATTATTATTATTATTATTATTATTATTATGTACTAATGTGAATGTATTCAACTTGCCCTCTGCCACTAAAATTTCAAGACTTGTACCTATAGTAAAAAGCATCATTATTATTATTATCTTAAGAAGACTGGACATGAATCTAAGATTGGACATTTGCAAAGGCGTTACACACTAAATTATATCTATATCTCTGTCTGTTTGCCTAAAGGGCTTCTTCCATTTTCTATCTGTTTGTCCAAAGTGCTTCTTCCATTTTCTGTCCGTTTGCCTGAAGGGCTTCTTCCATTTTCTGTCTGTTTGTCTAATGGGCTTCTTCCATTTTCTGTCTGTTTGCCTAAAGGGCTTCTTCTGTTTTCTGTCTGTTTGTCTAAGGGGCTTCTTCCATTTTCTGTCTGTTTGCCTAAAGGGCTTCTTCCATTTTCTGTCTGTTTGCCTAAAGGGCTTCTTCTGTTTTCTGTCTGTTTGTCTAAGGGGCTTCTTCTGTTTTCTGTCTGTTTGCCTAAAGGGCTTCTTTTGTTTTCTGTCTGTTTGCCTAAAGGGCTTCTTCCCTTTTCTGTCTGTTTGTCTAAGGGGTTTCTTCCATTTTCTGTCTGTTTGCCTAAAGGGCTTCTTCCATTTCCTGTCTGTTTGCCTAAAGGGCTTCTTCCATTTTCTGTCTGTTTGCCTAAAGGGCTTCTTCTGTTTTCTGTCTGTTTGTCTAAAGGGCTTCTTCCATTTTCTGTCAGTTTACTTAAAGGGCTTCTTCCCTTTTCTGTCAGTTTACTTAAAGGGCTTCTTCCATTTTCTGTCTGTTTGTCTAAAGGGCTTCTTCCATTTTCTGTC
>NC_043013.1:34413856-34463856 GCF_006345805.1 Octopus sinensis | reverse complement strand
TAACCTTAATTACTTTCTCTACCAAGGTACTGTCAATTCAGATAGCTAGTTCCTCTGTTTGGTTGATATTTGGCAGACTCTCTTTCTCCTGTTCATTCTATTAATTTAGCAACCTTTGATAGTGACGGTTTCAAGTCTCTCTCTGTGCAGCATCATTAAATGGAAGTGAGTCATCATCTATGTGGACATATTTCTTGCCTTTGACATTGCGATTTTCTCTCACACACTGTCTTGCAATTTGAAATACTTTAAGTCACTGGTCCTCATGACGCAGAACATTGGCAAATTTTTTCTTATCTGCTTCCTCTCTGGCTAAGTAAACCTTCTCCCTGTTTCCCTTCTGGCTATCTGATACAGTTCCCTGCTACCACCACTCTTCCAGTCCTTCCATGCCTGTCTCTTTTCCCTAATTGCCCTGTCAACATCTGTCAAACCATGGATGTAGAATATAGTATGTATGCATATATAAAATATAGAATTTATGTAAATATATCACTCAGCATGTGGAATTACTTATCCATATATATATATATATATAAAGGTATAATGAATGAACAGTCCAATCGGTGAAAACAACTTTATATCATTCCCAAATTATAAAAATCGAATATAAATATATATTAAAATAATAGGGCACCCAATGGGGAAACCCAATAGTATAAAATATATACATATACATGAATAATTCGTGTGTATGTGTATATTTGATACTCTTGGGATTTACCATTACCTGCCCTATTATTTTAATATATATTTAAATTCGATTTTGATAATTTGGGAATGATATAAAGTTGTCTTGTCTAATTGGAATGTTTATTCATTATACCTTTCAATTTATTTCTCCTTTCACCTCGGTGTCACCGAAGGACTTCCAGATGCAGTCCTATATTTATATTTGCGCTTTAGTTAAATGAAGTTATAAAATTATCCTCTTATATATATATATATATATATATATATATATATATATATATATATATATATAGGTTATGAGAGATAATGATGTCAGTGAGACCCAAAGGTGTCAGGTAATGCTGAATAAGTGCTATGGATAGACCATAGTTGAGTTCCAGGTTTGGTGATTATGCGAATAAGGGGTCCAACATAAATCATATATCAGCGTGTGTATATAAAAATTTTTTTTTTCCATAATGAGATAAAAAAAACCAAGGCTGTGCAGATTTTAGAAGATTTATAAATAGAAGGTCTTACAGCTGTTTCTAGGATATTTATGAAGGGATATAATGAATATCCTAGAAACAGCTGTAAGACCTTCTATTTATAAATGTTCTAAAATCTACACAGCCTTGGTTTTTTATCTCATTACGGAAAAAATGTTATATATATATATATCACGTGACCGACCAGACCATCAGACGTTGCTACACATCGTTGGTCA
Organism: Octopus sinensis; assembly: GCF_006345805.1. NCBI lineage: Eukaryota > Metazoa > Mollusca > Cephalopoda > Octopoda > Octopodidae > Octopus > Octopus sinensis. The sequence continues at coordinate 34,462,457 of NC_043013.1, read as the reverse complement.
CATATATATATATTATATATATATATATATATATATATAGTGAGAATTTATGAGAAAACAAAAGACAAAGATGGATGTATAAACAACAAACAGAAGTATTAGTTTAGCGCTTGGGAAGTGAGAAAGTCTTTTATGTTTTGAGCTTATGCTCTTTGACAGAAAGAAACACAGATACAAACAGAGAGAGAAAATAAAAATGGTTTGGTGAACATATATCAGAAAAGAAGCACACTCTGAAGAATACAGCAGTAAGTATTAAAACAAAAATTTAATTCTGGTCATAGAGTTACCAAAGGTTTCATATCCATGAAAGCCGAAGCCTTGTGGACAGCTCGTCAGACTCTATACAAAGACAAAAAAAAAAGTCAAACCTTCTAATACGTGGACGTGAGGAAATGCTCAGATATCGAGATTTAAGGCCTAATGTATAAAAATGTTAATGCGGACGGATTGTCTCCCTTGGACCAGAGACTAAAACAACCCTTTCAGACCTGAAAAAGCCCAACCAGCAAATGGGAAGATCCAATTATCCAGTAGGTAGTGCTTGAAGTGGACACATTTAGAGAAACTTATTTATGACTATTTAATGTGCTAGGTTTAGTATAGTCCTTAACAATTTGGGTTCTCTCTGAATTGCAGATTTTGCAACGGCCACTCTCATTAGTATATGGGCCTGGATGATCTATTATTTTCCACCTGATATCATATAGGGTCCCTTGATCTTTGAGGTACCACAGATGATGGGCCAGGGATATGACAAACCGTCTTTTGGGGACTCTGAAGAATGACTGGTGGTTGCAGAAGTGACATTTGAAAGATGTACTGGCAAATACGATATATTTACAAACTTGGGATGTGGCTATATTTGCATTTCTGGTATATCTCTGATAGGCTCTCGGCCTGGGAATGCTGTTGGTAACACTGTTGCTGATAGTGTTGATATGGCACAATGATCCAGCAGTGTTATCACCATGGTTATCGTTTCTGGTGATATGGTTGGTGATGTAGCTGCTAGCATTAGTGTAGGTGTAGCTGATGGTAACATATGGCATTGGGCCAGTCATCCCATTGGCATCAATGACAATTGTTTGGTCCTTTAACCTGAGATACATCTCTCCTTTAACCTGAGATGCATCTCCACACATCTTCATCCTCATGCCTCTTTCACTCTCTTTCCCCCTTGCTCGCTTTCCAACTAGGCTTCTTGGATAGCAATGCATCTTCTCTACAGCAAAGTATCCATTTCTGTCAGGTCATACTCTACCTTCTCTTCACCTGGCACAAACTCATCTCACTCATTGTAACTCCATCTACATTTGAAAGGTTTTGTGGGGGTGACTAAGTTACTTAGTCACCCCCACTGATGCTGGTACCATACACAAAAAAAAGCACCTAGTACACTCTGTAAAGTGGTTGGCATTAGGAAGGGTAACCTACCATAGAAACCATATGGAATCAAATAGTACAGCCTGGCCCAGCCCTCTGGTTTGCCAGCTTCTATCAAACTGTCCAACCCAAGCCAGTGTGTAAAGCAGACATTAAATGATGATGATGATAACGACAGTGATGTTGATGATGGTGATGATGATGATGACGGTGATGATGATGATTTATTAATATATTTGTATTGCTGTTGATTACATCCTTCTGCTTGATACAAATCACTCTAAAGTGATCTTTTTTGTTTGTTGTTTTCTTTCATATTTCTCATGTGTGCTGTCCTCAACATTAAGTTTCCTTGTGGTTCAAAAAGGAAATAATTATTGATAATATTATCAACAGCATCTTAATCATGATAATAATGATGATGATTATGGTCATCATCATCATAGACATGTTGTTTTATTAAAATATATTTATATATGATATATACATATATATATCATATATAAAACGCACACAAATATATATTATATATGTATAAAATACATTTATATAATATATACATACATACTTATGATATATATATATATATAAATATATATATATATATATATATACCAACTTCAAAGTAAGTCTTGCTATTAAAATTGCTAAAAATGAATTATACATTCTTTTTTATTAAGAATCACTTGCTCACACAGGCACACACACACACACACACACACACATGGATATATAGGCAAGTATTGTTCTTGTTGGCTCTGTTGCAAATAATACACACACATGCACACACACACATACACACAAACACACACGTAAATATGCACACACGCACACACATATATTCTAATTTATTTTTCTTGATAAATTTTATTGTCCATTTCTATTTCATGTTTCTTAAATTTAACATTTGCTAAAAATAAAACACCAACATCAATAATAAAACAATAGAAAGTAAAAAAAAATTGTAATTAATACAGAAATACATAAATACACACACGCACACACACACACACACATACAAATTGCGTCATAAATTACTATAAAAAAGGACGAAAGGGAAGAAATATAAAAATATAATGAAAAAATATTTTAAAATAACAAATAAAATAAAAAAGGAAAAAAAAACACAGCTACAACGAAACAATGTTTATTGCCTGGAATATATATATATTAAAAAAAAAACCTTAAAGTTTATGTGGGAGGAGAAGATGCAGATGATGATGATGATGACTATGATGTTGATGGAAATAATGATATTAGTGGGGTGTAGAGAGGAGTGTGGGAGAATTACCAATATCTTGCTGCAGATTAATGTTTATAATTGCCAAGTTTTATAATTAATTTATCAGTTCCCCCCTTTTTACCTTTCTTTCCTTATTTCGTTCTTTCTTTCTTTCTTTTTGTCTTTCCTCTTCGGTGAGCACTACCTTCACTCAACAACATTTTTTTGCCTTTGGGGTATTTTTCACCAAGCTTGTGAAATAATTCTTTCTCTCTGTCTGTCTTTCTCTCTCTCCCTCCCTCTTTCTCTCTCTCTCTCATACATCCGTCACCCTCACAACTTCCCAAACATCCATTACAAATTTTCTTTCTTTCTGTTTTCTTTCTCTATTTCTTTATTTGTTTAGGCTCTTACTCTCTCCATTTTCTCCCTCTTTCTCTCAGCATTATTCCTTATAATTTCTCATTAATATTTGTCCATCTGTGTGTTAAACACAATGTACACACACACATCTTGATCGTTGTCATTCACACAAGGATATGCTCTGCCTCCTATATATGTATATAATGGCAGATATGGTTGTGCTTCTAAACCACATGGTTTTAAGTTCAGTCCTACTTCACAGCAGTACCTGCAAGGGGCTAATATTTATACTCATAAATCTATCAAGGTTTGTCCATTACGGAGCAACAGGACCTCCATAATGCCATGATGGACCGTGAAGTCTGGCGTAGCATGGTAAATTCCATTGTCTCGACCACGGTCGAACAATGATGATGATGATGGATTTACTGGACAGACATTGAAAGTAGCCCCATAATGCCTCAATAACATTTTAATTATATTTCTACATTGTCTCTTTTAAACTTAGTACTTTCATGAAAAATATTATTGATAACTTTATTATCCTTTCTAATTATCCTTTCTACTGAAGGCACAAGGCCTCGGAATTTTTTGTTGGGTGGAAGGGACTAGTCAATTAGATCGACCCCAGTGTTTCACTGTTACTTAATTTATCGACCCCGAAATGATGAAAGGCAAAGTTGACCTTGGTGGAAATCGATCTTGGACTGTAGCAGCAGACAAAATACTGCTAATCATGTCACCCAGTATGCTCATGATTCTGACAGCTTATATGCAGCTAATTATCAATTCCAAGTACGTAGTTAGCATCATTCAGGACAGAATTAACATCACAATATCTTGTTCCTTATTAATGTACTGGTTATTGCAGGTAGCAAGCTGGCAGAATCATTAACATGCCTGACAAAATGCTTCATAGCATTTTGTCTGTCCTTGCATTCAGAGTTCAAATTTTGCCAAGGTCGACATTACCTTTTATCCTTTTGAGGTCAATAAAAGACATGCCAGTTGAGCATGTGGGGCAATGTAATTGCCTTGCTCTTTCTCAAACTTGCTGACCTTGTTTACAAAAATTGAAACCATCATATTGGTTTTGAGTCTCAGTAAACAAGAAAGTGGTTAAATTGCTGCCATGTGCAATGGATGCAATGGAATCTATGCAGTGGTATGAAAATATGTCCACTGCTGCAAATGGTTTCAAATTGTGCACTCAGTTGATCTTGCCTTAAATTTTGCTTAGTTGATCAACTAAGGAATAGTCATCTACTGGAGTGTTAATTGACTACTGGAGTCATCTACTGGATGTGTTAATTGACTATAACCTTATTACTACAAATTTATGTTCTAATACCAAATTAAGGTATTAATATAATGTTAGTCATCTTCATAATTAATTTTGTTGTTATAATCATTTAATTAATATTACTGTAAGGCCTGACTTTCACAATATATTAACACCTGCAGATCTTATATTATCCTAATAAAACTTACAGTAATTTCATTGCAATTATTTCCTTTTCTATTTAGATAAATATGTAACAAGGAAAGAAACTAATAAAAATTTTTAAAAATACTAAAACAGTATCAGAAAAATATTGTAACAGCAAAACATAAATAGCACTTACGAACGAACACACACACATATCAAGAGTTATTCACAGTATACACACATACATATATATATATATGCATATATAATTGTTGATGTGTGTGTTTGTGCATGTGTTTATATATATATATATGTATATGTGTGTATATGCATATATATATAATCTCTGAATGAGATATAGACAGTAGCAATATGGAATCATCATCATCATCATCACTTAACGTCCGTTTTCTATGCTAGCATGGGTTGGACGGTTCGTCTGGGGTTTGGGAAGCCAGGAGGATGCACCAGGTTCCAGTCTGATCTGACAGTCTTTCTACAGCTAGATGCCCTTCCTAACACCAACCACTCCGTGTGTGTAGTGTGTATTTTTTATGTGCCACCGACACAGGGGTGATAGGAGGCTGGCAATGGCCACAATTAGTTGGTGCTATTTACGTGCCACTGGCACAGAAGCCAGTTGCTAACCAAGTGTGGTGTCCTATACGAGACAGTGCTAGTGATGTTTATAGCCCCAGAAAGACATCTCTTCCAGCTGGCTAAGGACACACATTCTGTGTCCGATTAGTATTTGCAAGGGGAGGTCATCACTCCCATCTCTAGCCTTACATGATACACATGGACTCGAGTTTCTGTGTGTATCACATAAGGCTAGAGATGGAAGTGATGATCTCCCTTTGCAAATACTAATCAGACACAGAATGTGTGTCGTTAGCCAGCTGGAAGAGATGTCTTCTTGGGGCTATAAACATCAGTAGCACTGTCCCATATAGAATGCCACACTTGGCTGGCAGTTATATGATATATATATGTATATGCCCTTATATACACACATAAATATAAAGCAATAATGTTGTATGTAATATATATGTATATGTGTTTATGATTACACATGAATATATATTTATACATACATATATATATATATATTCTTTTACTTGTTTCAGTCATGAGCAAATCGACCCCAGGACTTATTCTTTGTAAGCCTAGTACTTATTCTATCAGTCTCTCTTGCCGAACTGCTAAGTTACTGGGACATAAACACACCAGTATCGGTTGTCAAGCGATGTTGGGGGAACAAACATAGACACATAAACTTATACACACACATACATATATATGATGGGCTTCTTTCAGTTTCTGTCTACCAAATCCACTCACTAGGCTTTGATTGGGCTGAGGCTATAGTAGAAGACACTTGCCCAAGGTGCCATGCAGTGGGACTGAACTCGGAACCATGTGGTTGGTAAGCAAGCTACTTACCACACAGCCACTCCTGCACCTGTATATATATATATATACTTAAAATATATGTCTGTCATCTACCTACCTCCTTCAACTCATGCATCATTTGTCATATTCCACTGTTATCTAGCGTTCATTACATCCACTCTTCAACTGGACTTCCTCTTACCATTCCACATCTCTCTCTCACCAATACACTCTTACAACCTCCACCCATCCTCACTCCTGGTTTCTTTGACCTCCCTTTCCCTTCTCCCCAGCTCATACATTCATGGTCCACCCAAACATTGGCATCGATATTATTTTTATAATTTTTATAATTTTTATAATTTTTTTTTATCATGGTTGGCTGGCCGAATTGTTAGCACACCAGACAAAATGCTTAGCAGGATTTTATCGGTCTCTATGTTGTGAGTTCAAATTCTGTTGAGGTCAAGTTTACCTCTCATCCTTTCAGAGTTGATAAAATACCGGTCAAACACTGGGGTTCATGTAGCTTATTAGCCCCTACCAAAAAATTTCAGGGAATGTTCTTATAGCAGAAAGAATTACTTATACTCACAAGCTCATACATATATTTAGGTATTATTTATCACAAATATAAAATGAAGAAACCACAGAAAAAAATATTTACTATTTTCTATTAAAGCAATTTCAAAAAAAAAAAAAATTTTAATGTTCCATAGAAACTGTCACTCACTGATCAGTAATGAATAATACTGACATTGAGATAAAAAATAAATCTTATACAAAGTGTGTATTGGAGTATAATTCACCCTTTAGCTCTTACTGTAGTTAGTACAATATCTTGATATTTTTTCCACTTGCTTAATTAACCTTATCATCCTCTGCATATATACTATCATATATACTGCAAAATTTTAACAAAAATGTTATCCAGTTATTGTACTTCACTGAACCTAATTTTGAATAACTCTTAGCCTCCTCCAGATTTGAGGTGGTTTCATGGCAAAGAATTCAGCAAGGTATCTTTTTACATCATCCAAGGAATTGAAATTTTTACAATTTAGACTGTTCTGCAGAGACCTGAATAAGTGGAAATCCGAAGGAGCAATATCTGGTGAATATGGAGGGTGGGGTAACACATCCCAGCCGAGCTGCAGCAATTTTTTTCTGCTTCCCAAAGAAACGTGCGGTCTTGCATTATCATGTTGGAAAGCAACACCCTTCCTGTTGGCCAATTCTGGATGTTTCTCTTGAATTTCTGTTTTTAACTCATCCAGTTGTGTGCAGTATTTCTCAGAATTAATTGTCTGGTTACTTTGGAGTAGCTCATAGTACAGAATTCCTTTCCAATCCCACCAGACTTTTTTAGGGTGAAGACCCGCTTTTGGGGTGGCTAAGGGTGGCTCATGTCGCTTACTCCAGGAACATAAACCTTCTTCCATGAAAAGATAGCTTAAACTGGGCTCTAAATGGAAGTGTAATCAAATCTTATTTTATGGACTCAACCAGGTTCTAAAATAAGTCGAAAGGTAACCTACTATAAATCAGCACGAACTTTCTGGACAACCCGATACTTTACTCTCTGACTGTACACTATAGCTTGAGTGTTTTTGCACTTCATTTAAGTACCTATTTCTTTGAGAATCACACTATAAGTTTTATATATTTTTCATTTTAACCACCTTTAATTAATCATTTGTAACTTTAGTTTAGTTATTATTCTTTTACTAATCTTTGTTTTGTGCAGAGACATAATTCATCTTATTTTAATAACAATGCTAACTCAGGTCATAGTTAATTCACACCGAACTGTAAGTTAATAAAAATTGTTATATAACAATACAAATATATATGCACATATATGCATGTATGCATAGGTGTGTGTATAAATATATAGATATTTATTTATTACATAGGGAATGGCTTTTGTTTTTAAAATTGTCTTAATGAAAACACGATTGTTTTTCAATCTTATATATTTTTAATTAATTTTTTTGTTTTGTATTTTCATATTAAATCTTTATATATTTACTTTGCTTTTTGTTTAAAATAAAGTTTCTAGATTCATTTATCTATCGATGTCTTTCTTGCATAATTGAATTATTTGTAGCAGTATTTATGATCATTTTAAGTGGAGAATATTTTGGGAATAATGCTGCTATAATAATGATTTGAAATTCTTCTTTATTATTAATAACGTTTTTTTACTAATCTGGAACTGGTTTTTGTTACTTACAACATTGTATACTATTTTGCATTGCATATCGGTGTTGTTATAGCTGCCATTGCCCTTTTTCTAGGTTTTATTTTCTTTATAGCTTTTTCTTATATCTTATAATATACTGAAATTGCAGTTGTGGTTGCAAAGACAGCTACAAATGATCAAGTGTTGTACTAGTATGTCTAGAATAACAATTAGTCATAAAGTTTTTAACTTTCATGTTATATTATAACATTTAATGGCTTCTATATTTTTATTCTTCTTCAAGTTCCACTCAGAAATGTACGTCAGGGTGGAGAGAGACGTGGTTTCCGCCAATGAGTTTTTCAAAATACGGGTGGCTGTGGTGAAAATGATTAGATGGATAGAACAACTCTAAGCATGTGCCCACACATTGGAAAAGAACAGTTTAGTGAAAGCTTGTGGCCTTCATGGCTAGGGTGATCATGAACCTTTTGGGTTTCAGGCCTTAATTGGTATCTCTCCTGAATCAGAAGGACTGCGTTTTTCATGAGTTCACATAGATTTTATACTAAGTATTCTTTTATATCTCACAAGCAGTATCGCCCGGCGTTGCTCGGGTTTGTAAGGGAAATAACTATATAAGCATTTTTAGAGATGTAAAGTATAATAGCCATCTCAATATGGTTAACCACAAAGGGGGGTGTTACTGTAGCTTTTTACGTTCTGAGATTTAATAATACATTTTTAGAGAGTTACTTCCCTTATATAATAGCAAAAAATGCATTAAAAATGGGAAAAAATTATGGTAATTTTTTTTTAAATTGTAGACTCATCGTAGACGCGCACTAATACCCAGAAGGGCTCGATATGAATCATGACTATAAGATACCCACTTTTGGTTAAACTGCATTGCAAAATGTGGGAGTAGTTAGGAATCTAAATCGTAGGAGACAGACAGCACGCAACCTCACTTTTATATATATAGATTTCCAACCCTTAATTTGATTGTCTGTTGCAGTGACAAAGGCTGAATAATATATTTAGTGTTCCCAAAGCTTTAAAATGAACAAATTTCAGAAAAATTTATTTTAGCTTGGGTTTTTTGTTTCTGAAAAATATTACAAAGATGTTTGTCTACACAAACTTTGACCAGCCTATGTATAAAACAGTAGCCTATACCATGAACAATACATACATTCATTTTAGCATATATATATATATATATATAAGATAATCATAAGGATATAGAATAATTTTGCTGAAGTCAACACAAAATATATCACAGATGAAAATATGTAGCCAAATTTCAGAATCTAAATTCTTTGTAAGATTTGTTAAAAAAATCTTATCATCTAGGAGACAGAAAAGTGCTTTTTTTTTTTCAATATAGAAAAAATATAAAACAAATCGAAAAACAAGCATATGTAAAATATTATCCTCTTATCGTTTCATTCTTCCACAAGTATCATTGTATGTTTGGTTGTGCCACTACATATGTTGTAATGGTTTCTTAATTTCATCACAGTAAAAAGACACTGGAATTAAATGGAATATATACAAAACATAACACTAAAAGCAGAAGAAAACATTGATAATACTGCCAGTACAGAAATAATTGTAATAATGATAATGAAAAATAATGATAATTATGATGATATTAACGAAAAAGGTAATAATAATAATAATAATAATAATAATAATAATAATAATAATAATAATAATGAAAATATGTATCAAAATAATGACAATAAGAATAAAAATAATGAAAATAATAATATGAATTTTGAATGAAAATTGTTGGAAGAGAAGATTAAAATTTTCTTTCTTTTTTTTCTCTCACTGTCCAAATAATTTTCTCTTGGATATTATCGATGTTCTTACAGCATTTTAATAATGTAATATTTTTCGAACATGGCAAGGTGTTGGATGATTGATATATATATATATATATACACACACACACACATATATATATATACACATATAAATATATATACAGACACACATATATATATAAATATATATATAATATATACATACATAAAATATATATGTATATATATAAATAAATATACATATATAAATATATGTGTGTGTGTGTATATATATGTATGTATACATATGTGTGTGTGTATGTGTCAGTGTATGCCTCTGTGAATATACATCATAGAGATATACATACAAACCTTGTGTATACAGAGTGTGAAATGGCTTCAAATAATTGTGCACTAATTTTGTTGGTGGGGGGTGCTTTATTTATTAGGATTTTTTAATGAAATCCTTTAATATATTCCAGCTTGCTTATTGCATTCTGTTTCAAAATAATATTTTTTTTGGTTCTAAACACTGCCAAGCTGTGCCTATCTATCCCACCTCATCCATTCCCAGTTCTCACAGCATGGGAACCTCACCACAACAATCACTAGCACCAACACTTTCCCCCCATCATGACCACAAATTCTTCTCTCAATCTTGTATCTATTATCTTACTGACGCCTTTGCCATTAAATATTTTCTTGCATTTTCTCCTCCCTCTTAGTTCTCTCTTTCTCTTTCAAACTCCTCCTCCTCTCCCCTTTATAATTTACTCCCCCTTCTGGCATACCATGTAATATTTCTTGTTTCTAGACAAATTCTTAATCTTTCCTTCTCCTCCAACAAACCCAACATTTGCTTGTGCATCTATGTTGCTGTCCATCTCTTCATTTCCTTTTCTCTTGCTATCTTTTTCCTTCTGCCTCTCTCTATACATACACACACACATATATATATATATATATATAGATATATATATATATATATATATATATATATATATATATATGTATGTATATGGGAGGTGGTATTTGTATATGTCAATACATATCTTTGTGTTTAAATATATGTATGCATATATGTATGTATGTACATATATACACACACGGATATCTATATATGAATAAATATATATTTGTGTTGTACTGCATATCATACCATCTTTGGAAAGTGCATTCAAACATTTTCAACTTTTAGTAAATGGTACCATATCAGAGATCACCTAAGAGCCTTAGAATGGTGAGTCTAGCCAATTCTGAGAGAAGAGAGAGAAGGAGTGAGAGAAAGAGGGGGATAGAGAGAGTAAGTTGTGGATGGAATCAGCACAGAGCATGATTTGTACTTTAATGATGATGGAACCATCAAAGGCACTATTGACCTTGCTGGGATTTGAACTCAAGAAGCAAAGAACCAATTTTAAAGCAGTCTTTTCTAACAAGTAAATGTTTACATCGAGTACTGCACATTTCTCTGCAAATCCTCATATAAACATTAGCTTTTGCACGAATGATTATTATATATCAGCTCGTCCAACAGCCTTTCCATATTAAAAATCATACTAAATTTAAGAGGGAAAAAAGAACAATTTCCCATTAACTCATCAGAGAATCTACTTCAGCATTGATTTCACTTTGCTTCTCAATGTCACTTATTGTTCCCAATTAGACATTGCAATTTTTAATACATTTGCAGAATGGTTGAGTTTCTCTGCTGCATCGAACTTTCTAAAGCATCAAGCTTAGCATCCTAAATAATATCTTTATAAAACTTTTCAAACGACTGCATTCACTTCTATATTGGCATCATTACTTTGGATGCAAGAAAGCTGTCATGGTATAGTATTACTGTATTTGTATCATTGTCCAAATTGATGTTACTGCTATATCATCTATGATGTCAGATTAGGTTGGCTATATATATTACGACAAATCAAACTTGCAACCATTAAACAACAAATTTTAATTTGGGAAGGCTGAGCATGTATACATAAGTTATCAAATCTTCACTAACAACAAAACAAAGACTAAGGGGTCAACTTAATTGTAATTGTGAGCTGGCAGAAATGTTAGCATGCCGGGCGAAATACGTAGCCAAATTTCGTCTGCCGTTACGTTCTGAGTTCAAATTCTGATGAGGTCAACTTTGCCTTTCATCCTATCAGGGTCAACAAATTAAGTACCAGTTACGCACTGGGGTCGATGTAATCCACTTAATCCGTTTGTCTATCCTTGTTTGTCCCCTCTGTGCTTAGCCCCTTGTGGGTAGTACAGAAATATGTATTTGCTCAATCATTGGTTATCTGAAAGGTAAAAGACCACCAAAACTTGTAGATTTTTTTTCATTATTTACTTGGTGAGAGCTGAGATATGTCTTGTTTGAAATGTCATCAGTGCTCTGTTCTGATTTGGGTTATGGTGGGAGGTGAGAGGTATGTTCTTTGTGGTGCTCTTAAACCTCTTCTCTTAGATCTTTTGGTACTGTTTATCACATAAGAAAAAGCACTCGAATCACAAGAACATTTCAAATGATTTTGATGATGTAGCTTTAAGCTGATTGATCAAAATTTAGGTTGTTCATGTGAAATTCACAAGGCTTGGTTGTAACTTACTCATGATTGTGAAATGATAATTTCATGGATAGGGTTCTAATCCCTTCTAAGGGAATAAGAAAATGAAATGAATGGATGGATGGGAGCAGTATGATGTGGAAGAAAGTAATATATGATTAAAATTAACAATAAGAATTGTCACCCTTTCAAAAAAGTGTTGTCAGAAAGAGAAAGGAGTAGGTAGGTGCTGGAAGGTATTTTAAGAACAGGAAAAATTCAAGTATGAGAGAGGTATGACTAAGTGTTGGCAAATTGTTGAGAGCAATGCAAAATAATATATATCTGGAGAAAAAAATATTTGTAAAAATATTTGATAAGATGTAATCAACAAAAATGAACATAAAATGGGAATATCAAAATAAAAAGAGAATTGGATGGACATTTTGAAATGTCATGGGAAATATATGTTATGTCTAAAAATAAAATAAAATTTTTTATATGTGTATATGAAACATAAGTTTAACTTTTAATAATTGTAAAAAATTTATATGAATTGCAGTAAGAACAGAATTGCAGGTCATATCACAACACAAGCGATCGTAATTTACAATTTCCATAATTGTGGAACCTCAATAACCAGAATCTTCCTATTAGGGTTAAGGGGATGTGTGTGATATTATGGAATGCATGTATGTGAAAGTATATATGAGTGAGTGAATATTTACATTCAGGAAACCTGATGAAAGTGTTAGAGCAAAAAGATTGATAAAAGAGGGACATAATATCTTTTTTACTAGTTTCATTTATTTAATTGTGGCCATGCTGGAGCACCACCTTTAGTCGAGCAAATCGACCCCAGGACTTATTCTTTGTAAGCCTAGTACTTATTCTATCGGTCTCTTTTGCCAAACTGCTAAATTACGGGGATGTAAATACACCAGCATCGGTTGTCAAGCAATGTTGGAGGGGGACAAACACAGACACAAAAAAATACACACACACACACACACACATATATATATATATATATATATATATATATATACGACAGGCTTCTTTCAGTTTCTGTCTACCAAATCCACTCACAAGGCTTTGGTCAGCCCGAGGCTATAGTAGAAGACACTTGCCCAAGGTGCCACACAGTGAGACTGAACACAGAACCATGTGGTTGGTAAGCAAGCTACTTACCACACAGCCACTCCTCCGCCTATGTCTGTCAACAAATTATCTTGTACCAGTGTCATTTTGAACAAAAGAAGAATATAAAAGCCCTTACTTGTAAAACAGGTAAGAGTTAAGAACAGGAAAGTATCTAGCTGCAAAGTAATACTTCACAAGTAAGTGTAAGTAACCTGTAATAACAGGGTACCCTAGATGTAAGTGAATGAATAATATTTATGAATATATATATATGTTACATATTTGCATATAATTTTTCTGAATCTACAGATTTTTCAATATGCTAAGCCACTGGTTTTAAATTGATATCAATCAAATTAATATTCAATTTTTGACCCTTATTATTTAAATGCATATATATATATGCATATTTTTGTATGTATATCTGTTGGATATATAGGAACTGGGAAATTCAAAAATGGAGTGGAGAGAATGATAATATCAAGAGATAGAAAGAGCATAAATTCCATAAGGCCAGGAGAACTAGGAAATTGTGTAGTGTTATATAGAAGAATAGAAGAAAATACTCCAAAGAGTTCCAAGATAATGGAAAGATGACAATCAAAAATTCAAATTCAAATGGACACACCAACACACAAACATATGCTCACAAAAACATACACTCACACATGTACAAACGCATGCACACATACACACACTCTTATATGCATATGTTCAAAATTGTTTAGGTATGAGAAATTGGGTCAAACAATTGTTGAGAGCAACATATCCAGGACCTTAAAGAGGCAGGACTGCATATATATATATGTGTGTGTGTGTGTGTGTGTGTATGTATGTATATATGTGTGTATATGTATGTATGGTTGATGGATGGATGGGTATGTGTGTGTGTGTATATATATATATATATATACACATACATATGCATATATATATATACATATATACACATACATACACACACACACATATATGTATATATGTATATATAGAGAGAAAGATAGATAGATAGAACTTATACACATTATACACGTATATTGATGTGTGTGTATATGTGTAATGTATTTTTGCAAAGTGTAGGCAAATGAATATGCAGGATTGTGTGAGTTTATGCAGATTTAATAATCCCCTATACATCATACATTTTCAATGTCATTGTTTTAAAAAATTGTGTCAGATTTTACCTTTAGGTTATATGCAAGTAATTAGATGAGCTCTTCATTTAAGGCAATAATGATGATAATAACAATAATAATAATAATAATAATATAATAATAATAATAATAATAATAATAATAATAATAATAATAATAATAATAATGATATCGTTATTAATATTACTATTATTAAAAGTAATATCATTATTATTGTTATTATTATTATTATTATTATTATCATCATAATAATAATAATAATATTACTTTCAATAATAGTAGTATTGATAATGGTATTCTTGTTGTTGTTGTTGTTGTTGCTATTTTTTAATAATGATAATAGTTAAACAAGAAATAAATACATCTTGAATATGCTTACTTCAGAAACATGTCTACTTGAAATTAGTAAAAAAAAATTAAAATAATGATAGAAAATGTGAAATTATATATATCCAATAAATTCATAGATACATAAGTTTCAGGAGAAATTTGCATGAAAAAAGCAATACATACATACATACATACATACATATATATATATATATATATATATATATATATATATATACATACATAATACATATATATATATTATATATATATATATTATATATATAATATATATAGCACAATCTTTCTTAATACATATTCATTACATGCTAGTGTAGGTGTGTGTGTATACATGCACACACATACACACACATAAGTATGAATGTATATTTACGTACACATATGCATATATATCAATGCACATATATCTGTATATATATATATATATATACATGAGTGTGTGTATATATAATAAGTATTATTACAAAGTAACATTTATATATATATATATTTGTATATGTAGTTGTATATCGGTGTATATGTAGTTGTATATCGGTGTATATGTAGTTATATATTTATATATGTAGCTATATACCATTATACACACACAGACATATACACTAAATTGATATATAGGCATTATAAAATGTATCTATAGTAAACAGCAGCTCAATAATTTATTACAAAGCAATAGACATTGTGGAATAAATGTGCTTGTTTATAAAAAAGTGGCTAAAACGATAGTTGCAAGCAATGTATTTAACATAGGAGAAAAGCAGAAAATTCACGGATGATTCCGAATTTAGTACTTCTAGTTTAATAGGCAGAGTTAAAATCATCATTTGCCACATATTTATATAATTAATACACATACTAATTTATTGAAATATTATCAGTTACTCATATCATTGATAGAAGTTGAAATGTGGAAAATAGCATTAAAATAACATTAAAGGTATTCTTGTAACTTTCTGTAAGCTAAAAGTTACATGCATATATATGTCCATTATATATATATATAAAAAAAAACAAAATAAGCAACAAGGATATCCAAGGTAGTGTAGTACAATCGTTTCGTGCTACTTCATTTTATTAAACAATGTATTACACCAGTTTTAAAATGTAGTGCAATCTTCAGCCACATATAAAATTTTTTTAATTAAATGGACAATGTACATTTTTATACTTATTTCATATACTTATTTCATATATATTATATGAAAATCTTTTCTTTTTAACAAACAGGATTAAAATATTTCAGCTCTTTTATTAGGGTTATTTTTACTGGGAGAGTTAGTGCTAGTATTTTTCTCAGAGTTTCCATTTTGTATCTTCCAGCTAGTAAGCTGAACTTTTTAGGTTTGGTTGCAGTACACCATCTTCTGAAGAGGTCCTTAACATAGGTTCCTTCAGGTTTTATGGGAATTTTAATATTGTAGCCAAATTAAGTCTTTTTCATTATATGTGAATGAGGGTATTTATTGTAGATATCGAGTTTTAAAGGTATTTCTGGTAAGGCCAATTCATGTTTCCAATGCTGGAAAACCTTGATCATAGGCCAGCTCAGTAATGAGTATAAACATCATTAGTACAATCTTCAGTCCCAAAAACTGACCACATCATCGTTAATATCATCAAAGGATGCCTCTATATGAACGCTCAGCCTGCTATAAATAGCAGCCTAATGTTCCCCACAACACACTTTGCAGTATTAATAAAGATATACCTTGTATAAGGAAATTTTTAGTACACTATCTCGAAAATTGCAAAAAATTTGATGGCCTTCCTTGGAATGTCTTTTGATGATAAACCTGCTTCATCAGAACTGACCTGGAATTCAAGAACAATAACAACTTTCTCTGTGTTAGCCAAAGACACCACCATGAAACTTTCCACTACTACCACCACCACCAAAAACAACAATAACAACCACTACAAACACTGATACCACTACTAATAATACTACCATTGCCAGCACTACAACCATCACCACAACTGATGACACTACTATCAGCATCATAAACATCAGAATAATTACCACACCCACTACCACCAACATTATACACAATACCACCACAACTATATCATCATCATAACAATAACCTTTCTCACCATGGCCACAACTACCACCACCACAACCACCGTCACCACAACTACCACACTACAACCACTACCACTACGACCATCACCTCCACCAACACACCCACCACCATCACATGCACCACCAGGACCAACACCATCACATAACAAGCCATCCCCTATATATCTGCTAAAGCAACTTCCTGGAAATCATTCATTGAACTTCTGATATATACCCCTCCCCCCTCTCAACATCGACTCCCACCCTCACATCTCACCCTACTACCCTCCTTCCTCCTCCACCTCTTCCTCCCCATCTCTTCCTGCTGAAATGATATATACAGTAAATGGTTCATTTTAGTTTTAATGAACATCTTGAAATAGAAATAGAAAAATGATGAACATTCATTCCATTAACACATATGCTCACAAACACAAACTCACTCATACATACACATGCGTCCACACACACACACACACACACACACACATATGTATAATATAATTTACATACTTATATATTACTTCTGTCTGTCTGTCTCTCTCTGTAAATATATATATCATATTACATATATATATAATAATAAGAATATACATATGCATATTACACATATCTATCTATATCTATTATAATATATATGTATATACATATCACATCTATCTATCAATATCTATATATCTATCTATATATATTAAATACATATTTAATATATATATATATATATATATATATATATATATATATATATATATATAATATATATATGTATATATGCATACATATATACATATGTACATATATATATATATATATATTATATATTATATATATATATTATAGATATGAATATGTGCATATATCTATGTATATATATATAAAAAAATATATACATATATTTTATATATACTCAGATATATATTATTAAAAAATGATTTCCTTCCTCTTATTCATCCAATCTATTAATTTCTTTTTTTTTCATTCATTTATATATATGTTTAGTTTTATAATTTTATTTTATTAGTTGTATTTTTTTTATTTCATTTTTGTTATTGTTATTGAAATGAGATGAAATAATCCTTCTTCAAGACTCTGGCTTGGAGTAAATGAAATAAACACACATGTATATGCACACACTACATGCATACATATACAATTATACCACATCTAGAACTCCCCCCCCCCCCGCTGAAATATATGCATGTGATGTGTGTGTATGCATATACATCTAAATTATATATATATATAGAACAAACATATATGTATTAATATTTGTTGTTATGGTCACATACATGATTCATACACACACACACACATATAAGTATATATATATGCATATATATATACATATATATATGTATGTATATATGTATGTATTATATAAATGTGTGCATATATATCTATATGTGTGTATATCTCTATGTATATATATATATGTACGTATATATATATATATATATATATATATATGAGTATATATATATGTATATATGTATATACACACACACATATATATATGTGCATGTGTGTGTATGTGTGTGTATATATATATATATATATATACACACACATATATATGTATGTGTGTGTGTGTGTAAATATATATATATATGCATATCTATCTATTCATATACATGCATATTTATAGATAGATAGACTGATAGATGAATATAAAAAATTTGTACAATGGAAACCAAAGAAGAAAATAAAAATGAAAAAATAGAAAACAACTCTCAGAAAATGTGTAAAGTTGGGAGCAAGTAAGGGATGTGAACAGGATTTCCAAATAATCCAGAGAGAGAGTGACAGAGAGAACCAAAGCTGCAGAATGAGGGTGGGGAGGAATGCCAGAGAGAGAGAGAGAGAGAGAGAGAAGAGAGAGAGAGAGAGCTTGTGAGATTATGTGTAATCTATAAAAAGTCAATGAAATATAGTGGACAGGAGAGAGAATACTGAATGAGTTAAAGAGAATGATTGATGTAATGAAAAGTATAAAGAAAGACTGGAGTAAAATGTGATATGTGTATGCTTGTGCAAAAGGAAGAAAAGTGCACTCAATGCATTATCTAGTGTATATGTACTTAATTCTGGTCATCTGATTGATTGCATACATATATATATTTTTCTATATTATTAGAAATTGAGAGAGAAACAAATAAATACAATGTGTAGTAAAAGAAGTGCATCCTACTGTAAAACTGTACCCCAGCAATAAGTATTTAATATAAACCATGGTCACATGTAAAACTAGAGATAAATCTAAACAAATGATTGTGATTGGATTTGGTAGTCAGAAACTGAAAGACCCATATCATATATATATGTGTGTGTGTGTGTGTATGTGTGTGTGTGAGTGTGTGCATCTTTGTGTCTACTTGTTCCCCTGCTCACTTCTTGACAACTGCCTATAGTGTGTTTTTATGTTCCCATAATTTAGTGTCTCAACAAAATGGACCAATAGCGCAAGAATCTGGTTTTGAAAAATAAGGACTTGACTTGATACATTCAACTAAAATTTCTTCAGGGCGTCACCCCCAGCATAAATGATAAAAGAAAACCGACCTAATGGCAATGCTCTAGTATGGCAACAGCCTCTGACTGAAGCTATTAAAAGTATGCATGCATGCATGTATGAATGTATGTATGTATGTATGTATGTATGTATGTATGTATGTATGCATCTATCTATCTATCTATCTATCTATATATATATATATATATATATATATCATCATCATCATTATCGTTTAACATCTGATTTCCATACTGGTATGGATTAAATGGCGTGTTAGGAGCTGGCGAAGGCCAGGAGCCACACAGGGTTCCAGAGTCTGTTTTTGGCTTGGTTTCTACTGCTGGATGCCCTTCCTAATGCTAGCGACTTTACAGAGTGAACTGGATGCTTTTTTAGATGGCATTATTACCAATTTGTTTTATATATATATATATATATATATATACATATATATATATATAAAAGTATATATAATGCTGCTGGACCACTGAAATCTACAAGTTACTTTCATTCTCTCACTGTTTATTTTATTCCTTTCTGCTGAAGAGCATAGGCTCGAAACATAAAAGACTTTATCATTTTCCCTAGCATCAAACTATTACACTTGCTTGTTGTTCATACACCCGTCTTCATTTTCTGTTCTTCTATAAATTTCAACTATATATATATGTATTATCATGAGCTTTTTTTTGTAGCTGGATTTTCTACAGGAAGCATGCCTTTGCTTATCCCCAACCTCAGTTTCTAGACATGGTCTTAAGACCAAGGCCTCTACCACGATTTTTAAAAATGTGGTGGAAAACTAGCTCAGGTAAGTAGGGGCACTACTCCTTGAGACCCCTTTCAAAGCCCCCTACCAAACCCAAGCAAGATGGTGTGAGGGTGGTTGCTATGGCATTGTGGTAGATCCAGCCACCTCTGTTAACAGGGACAAAACCCGGATTCAAAATGATGGATGATGATGATGTATGTATGTATATATGTATATACATGTGCTTGCATGCATGTGCATGCACACACATGCACACACGACTGGCTTTCATCAGTTTCTCTCAGCTAAAACTGCTCACCAGGCTTTAGCTTGCCTGGTAGTTTAGAAGAAGACACTAACCAAAGAGAGCCATGCAGTGAAATAGAACTCAGAACTACACAATAGCAAAGTGAATTCTCTAACAACACAGCCATGTCTCTGCATGGATACGTGCACACACTCACAAACACTCACACACATACACGAGATAGAGAAATAAATAGAAATAGCGCACAGAAAGAATGACATATAAAAATAAATTGGAGAGTAATGGACAGAGAAATAGATAGACAGACAGATAAATAGAGAGAGAGAGAGAGAGAGAGAGAGAGAGGAAGAGAGAGAGAGAGAGAGAGATAATGAAGACAATAATAAAGTGAGTATAAGTGAATTTTGAATTTTTCTTGATGAAGTTCTAAGATGGAGGCATAAACTTAATTTATTTCTCTCATGAGGAGAGTTACACAGGCGGAACATGGAGCATAACATTAAGTTCTCTTAATTTGGAGAAGTCAGTCTAAAATATATGATTAAATGTAATAATCAGAACTGAGAGTACTGCATAATTGTGAGGTGATTGTTGTCTTAATGTGTGTATATATGTGTGTAAGATAATGTGTCTCTGTGTAATGATGTGTGTGTGTGTGAGGTGTTAATATGTGTGTAGTATTAATATTTGTATGCCAATAGTGTTACTATGTGTATTATTATTATTATTATTATTATTATTATTATTATTATTATTATTATTATTATTATCATTATTATTATCATTATCATTATTATTATCATTATTATTATTATTATTATCATTATTATTATTATTACTATTATTATTATCATTATTATTATCATTATTATTATTATTATTACAATTATTATTATTATTATTATTATTATTATTATCATTATTATTATTATTATTATTATTATTATTATTATTATTATTATTATTATTAAGACAGTGAGCTGGCAGAATTGTTAACATGCTGGATGAAATGCTTAGTGGTATTTCATGTTCTGAGTTCAACTTTGCCTTTCATTCTTTTGGGGTTGATAAAATGAGTACCAGTTGAATAAAAATTGCTGCCCTTGTGGCAAAATCTGAAACTATTATTATTATTATTATTATTATTAAGGCGATGAGCTTGCAGAATCTTTAGCACACCTGGTGAAATGCTTACTAACTTTTCATTTGTCTCCACGCTCTAAGTTCAAATTCCACCATGGATGACTTTGCCTTTCATCCTTTCAGAGTCAATAAATTCAGTACCAGTGAAACACTGGAGTTGATAGAGTTGATTAGTCTCCACCCCATAGTTTCAAGCCTTGTGCCTTCAGTAGAAAGGACTATTATTATTAGTATTATTCAGGTGGCATGCTGGCAGAATGGTTAGCATACCGGGTGAAATGCTTACCAGTATTTCATGTCTCCTTGTTCTGAGATCAAATCCTACCAAGGTTGACTTTGCCTTTCATCCTTTTGAGGTCTATAAATTAATATCATTTTAATATTCCTTCTTCCATACTTGAATGACTTTGATGGAGATTACTGAAACAGATTTTCTGTGGCTGGCTGCCCTTTGTGTTAGCAGCACAAACCTGTTTCCAAGTAAGGTTATATTTGCTTATAACCAGATGTGCTTTCACAGAATATTGAAAATGAATGACGCTGCTTGTACAACAGTGTTTCTCATTTACAACTATCATGCAATGTCAAAACATATTCACACAAATGTACACACACACACACACACACACTATGAACTTCTTACAGCTATCATATCCACCCAGAAGGCATTGGTCAGCCAGTAGATATGTACCCAAGTATATACAGAAGCCTTTATTTCCACTCACGCTATTCTGTTGACTTCAGGATCCAGCCATAGTCTAGTAGTATATCTGTTAAACTAAAAGAAATTTTTTCTTGGCTCATTCTACGTTTTATCTTTTACTAGTTTCAATTATTAGACTGTAGCCATACTGGAGCACTGCCTTGAAAACTTTTAGTCAAATGAATCGACTTCAATACCTTTTGCTTTGAAGCCTGGTACTTTTCCTATCAGTCCCTTTTGCCAAACCACTAAGGGATGTAAACACACCAACTTCAGTTGTCAAGCAGTGGTAGTGGTCAAACACATTCCCAAAGATGCACATACTCACACACACACAATGGGCTTCTTTCAGTTTCTTATTTCTTTATTGCCCACAAGGGGCTAAACATAGAGGGGACAAACAAGGACAAACAAAGGGATTAAGTCGATTACATTGACCCCAGTGCATAAGTGGTACTTAATTTATTGATCCAGAAAGGATGAAAGGCAAAGTTGACCTCGGCGGAATTTGAACATAAAACGTAAAGACAGACGAAATACTGCTGAGTATTTTGCCCGGCTTGCTAATGTTTCTGCCAGCTCACCACCTTTCAGCTTCTGTCTACCAAAGGCTTTGGTCAGCCTGAGGTTATGGCAGAAGACACTTGCCCAAGATGCCATGAAGTGGGACTGAACCCAGAACCATGTGGTTGTGAAGCATGTTTCTTACTGCACAGTCACTCCTTCTAGCTTCTACCAGCTCAAATGTATATGTAACCATTGTCACTCATGTCTAGACTGAGTTCTGCTGGCTTGAAATATTTGAAATAAACCAGGTTTCCTTCTTTTCTACAAGAATCAATTACCTTCATTCATTCACTTTTACTTCTATCAGTGAAGGCATTTAGCTTTGCTTACAATGAGGAATTAATAAATAATAACAATCTAAGTATCTAGGTATGGAAGACCAACGGTACTAGGCACCAAAACATTAGACTTCCTCTCTCATTACAAATAAATTTATTCTAAACCAAGGGTTTCCTTCTTCCTCATTAGAAACTAATTTATTCCAACCAAGAGTACTGCCCATCAAAATATTGAACCTCCTATATTTCCTCATGGCAAACGAATCCATTGCAATCAAAGATACTAGCCACCACCTCTTTACAAACTCATTTCTTCCATCTAAGGCTAGTAACTACCAAAGTATCAGATCTTCCTTCCTTCTTTATAGCAAACAAATTTATATCAGTCAGTAAATTGTTTGTGTTTAACTATTTAGTGACAGAGGCCAACACTAATTCTTGCTGTTTCACTTTGTTTATAAACATAACGAGACTTCTTAATTTGGCTCCAAGCTTCAATTGAATTAGTCTGCAGGAGATTCCTGATAATTCGAGTCAACTTCAATGAGAAGAAATAATAGGAAGTTTTGATGATATGATGTCTGTGGTTGTTTGTATGGTCATGTGTAAATAACTGTTAAATTTGTGTGCTTATGTTTGTGTGTGTGTCAGACAAAAAGAATGTGGTGATGTGTGAATGTGTGGATGCATGTGAAAATGTTTATATATATATATATGTGTGTGTGTGTGTGTGTGTGTGTAAGAATATGAGTGTTCATGTGTGTATGCATGTACTTGTACATGATGGGGTTTTTTTTTTGCTATGTATATGAATACGTAGAATATGTTTTGTGCATCAGCATGTGTGTATATGTAAATATGAATGTTTGCGTGTTCGTCTGCATATGTGTGTGTGTGTGTGTGTGAGATATTTTCTATGTATGTGTTAATCGGATTTGTATGTATGCGTTTGTATAAGGAAAGTGTATGTTAGTTTGTCCTAATCATTTTGTTTGTGTCTAAATGACTATATATATATATATGTGAATGTGTATATGAGTGTGTATGTGTCTGTCTGTCTGTATGTCTGTGTGCATATCTGTGTCTGTGTAGTAATTGAAATAATAAATAAGAAGAGACATTGAGTTTAGCAAAAAGAAAAAAAAAAGTAGAAAAGACAAATCAGACAAATTAAAATGTAAATTATAAAAAATAAACTTCAAATTAACAATTAAAAAATTCTAAATTTCAATAAAAAATTTCAGTAAATGTGTGTGGCTGATCATATATATTTAACTCAGAGTGAACATATACATGTGTACATATAAAAAATTTTATTCATATATATATAATACATATAAATAATATATCATATATATATATATAATACATATAAATGATATATCATATATATATGCACACACACACACACACACATATATATATACACGATATATATAATATAATATGTATA
This sequence comes from Octopus sinensis, assembly GCF_006345805.1. NCBI lineage: Eukaryota > Metazoa > Mollusca > Cephalopoda > Octopoda > Octopodidae > Octopus > Octopus sinensis. The sequence goes on along the minus strand of NC_043013.1, from coordinate 34,437,738 downwards.
ATTATTTATATGTAATATAAATATGTATATGACATATATATATATATATACATAGTATATACATATTATATACCTATATATATATGTATATAATATATAACAAACACACACACATATATATATATATATGTATATATATATATAGTTAATCCAAACATGAAAACACCAAGAGAAAACACAACAACGCAAGGACGTGGAACAAATATAGTATTATTGGACGCTCAGGAAGGAAGGGCAGAAGGAGGGTTTTACGTTTCGAGTGGAGCTCTTCATCAGAAACATAGGAAAAGAAAAGATCCAGAGAAGGGAAGACGGAGGAAAAAAAATCGCCAACGGTGCACACGTGGTCACATTCTTTTACTCTTTTATTTGTTTCAGTCATTTGACTGCAGCCATGCTGGAGCACCACCATTAGTTAAATAAATCGACTTCAGGACTTATTTTTTAAAGCCTAGTTCTTATTTTATCAGTCTCTTTATGCAAAACCATTAAGTTAGAGGGACATAAACATCAACGCTAATGATAGGGGTTGGGGGACAAACACAGACACAGACATATACATACATATATACATATACGACAGGCTTCTTTCAGTTTTTATTTACTAAATCCACTCCCAAGACGTTGGCCAACCCAAGGCTTTGGTAGAAAACACTTGCCCAAGGTGCCATGCAATGAGACCATGTGGCTGGGAGGCAAGCTGCTTACCACACAACCATGGTACATGATATATATATATATATATATATAGGGAGAATTCACAAAAAAACAAATGAAGAAGACAGGTGGTGTAGACAACAAACAGATGTATTAGTATAATGCTTGGGAAGTGAAAAAGTCTTTACAGTTTCGAGCCTACACTCTTTCACAGAAAGGAACACAGAAACAAGGAGAGAAAATAAAGAATGTATAGTGGCTAGCGATATATATTTATATATATATATATATATATATATATATATATATATACCATGTAGGTGTGCAATGAAAATAATAAAAATGAAGGTAATTAAAGCCATATAATCAACATTAAAAAAACAAGAACAAAAGCAATTTCCAATTGGCCTCAAGGCTCTAATCTTCACACAAAAAAGGTTTAAAAATATGATGCACTGACGTGCATGTAGATGTGCATATGGTTTAAAAAAGAATGATAGATCATTCACACAGGGATGGAAAGTCAGAGTACTCCTCCACTCAGTTCTGATTGCCTTCTGCTTTGTTTGCCTTCTGCAGGCTGGGTTACTCAATATTCCCTGTAAACAAGCTTTAGCCCAACCATGAACAGCTCTATATTCCGCTACACACCTGACCATGGCTCTCTCTCAAACTTTTGCAATCTTTCTTGGGTAAATTCATCAGGCAAAGAGGCACTCTCTTTTGTGACCTACTATTTCCACACACTTTTTTTTATCTGATTGTTGGCAAAAGCTGACTTGTAGTTGTTGTCTGGGTGCTTTTCATTTCTTCAGTTAAATGTACATTTTTTGGTTATTTTTTAAAATTTTAATTCTAGAATTCTAGAACCTTATTGTCATTTTTTACTTTTTAAAATCTGCCTCTGCCTGTGAAATATTGGGGGAGGTTATTAATTGTGAATTCCAAAGTGTGTAACATCTCTTCTTATGACTTTTGTTTTAATCATATGGAACCACCAATAAAAACAGTAAAATGGATCCTGATAATATATATATATATATATATTATGTATGTATATATATATATATATATATATTATGTATGTATATATATATATATTTTATGTATGTATGTATATATATATATTTTTTATGTATGTATATATATATATATATATAATATAAAGATAAACTTCAGAATGTCTAAGGATAAACCTTATTTTCCACTCCAAGTATTTGGCTGAATGTTAAGATATTCTGAAAATGCTGCAGATGAAAAACATGTACACACACATTTGTTTTTTTAACCTATCAAGTTATAGAAGAAATCACCTAATCAGAACATTGTAGACTCATACAATCACCACAAACAACAATTAATGATATAAATTTTGCATCATTTTTCTATTTCTTTCCTTCCATTTATAAATTCCTTCCTATTTTGGTTTTTTAATTAATGAGATATTGAAAAAAAAAAACATTTGTATATCTTGGATTGTTAATGAGTAATTTTTATATAGTAGCATGTAAAAATGAATGTTGTGAGGGTTATTGAAAAGAAGGAAAGAAAAATAATGATAAAACATTAATGAATGAAGCCATATGCGAATGTCTACACACACAAACATAGCCACATGTACACACACACACACACACACACACACACACACACAATAAATGCAATCACACATACATACACACATCAAATCAGATCTGACAAAGTCTCATCCATTTTATACTAATTTTAGTACACTGATTACTAATTTAGTTTAAAAGCATAATTAAACAATAATGATATTTGCAGAATTGCTTCAGAAAGATTCTTCATTGTTGAAATTTAAAATTAATACCTAAAAATAAATAAATAATAATTATTTATTAAAAACTGTTTTTTAAAAGAAATGGGTAAAAGCAAAATGTTAGCTTTTTTAACCAGAAAATAAAGGAGAATTTTTTATTTATATATATATATATATATACAATGTAGGTGTGCAATATATATATATATATATATATATATAGATAAATACATACATATATATATATAAAAATACATAGATAAATACATACATACATACATATATATATATATATATATATAATATATATAACAAAGTGGAGTTGTGGGGTATATATATATATATTTACATGCATGTGACAGGAAGAGTATTAGGGTGTAGAAAATCTGCATTAATGAATTCTGTCTGACTCATGAACACAGTAAAATGTTTAAAAACAATGATGATAATGGTAAAGATTTTTGAATACACACACACACACACGCACATGCACACACACACACGCACATGCACACACACACACACAACACACACACACACACACACATATATATATATTGTAGAATCAAATGGTAGAAATGAAACGTGCTAATTCATAGTCAAAAGGAGAGATAAAAAGTGATTATAAATATGTGTGTGTGCATATGTGTGTGTGTGTATATATATATATATATATATATATATATAAAAGATATGAAGTGTGAATAAGAATTACATATAAATATCATCGTTTAATGAAAAGATATGCAATTAAAAAACATTAAATAATCTTTATATATATAAAGTAAAATTATACATATATACACATAAAAAAAAGATATATATATATATATATATATATATTTATTCCTTCTCAAGCCATGGGGCCAGTTTCCCGGTTTCCTTGATATATATATATATATAATCTTTACCATTATCATCATTGTTTTTTAACATTTTCTGTGCTCATATGAGTCAGACAAAATTCATTGATGCAGATTTTCTACACCCTAATACTCTTCCTGTCACTAACCCTTACCTGTTTCAAAGTGAGGCAATATTTTCACATGAATAGACATATTTTCAGTAAAGACTGAAAATGAGGGAATCGATTTGTATAGAAGTGATACTTATAAGTACCTTGTGATTGGCACACATGCCAGTGTGGAATATTAAAAGCCCATCTAAGTGTGATCACGGATTGGCTCCCATCTCGGTGACACGTGCAAAGCCCCATTCAAGCATTATTGTTGCCAGCATCACTTTACCAGCACATATGCCAGTGGCACATGGAAAACAACATCCGAGCGTGGTCGTTGCCAGGGCCACCAAACTGGCTCCCATGCAGGTAGCATGTAAAAACACCTTTTGAGCGCGATCGTTGCCAGAGCTGCCTGGCTCGTAAAAAGCACCCACTACACTCTCAGAGTGGTTGACATTATGAAGGGCATTCAGCTGGAGAAACTTTGCCAGATCAGATTGAGCCTGGTGCAACCTCTGGCTCACTAGTTCTCAGTCAAACTGTCCAACCCAAGCCAGCTTGGAAAGCAGACATTAAACGATGATGATGATGTTACCTAGAGAAAGGAACACTATCACATATTTGCATACATACACACACACACATTCTCTCTCTCTCTCACACACACACATATATTCCTTTACACAATAAGCATCCATTTTTCTATGATAGCATAGTTTGGACAAAAATGAGTTTGAGGCAGAATTTTATGGCCACATGTCCTTCCTGTTCACTTGTTTTACATGTAAAGGATTATTTCTGATGAAATAATAATCATCAGAATAATTGGTACAAGGCTCCACAATTTGAACTGGAAGGACCCTTAATATGTGACTGCTACCTATGCTATGAACTCTAGGAAGATGAAATGCAAAGCCAAACCAAGTTACAATTTGAAATCACAACTTCAGGGAGTATAACTAAATATATAAGCGCAGGAGTGGTTGTGTGGTAAGGAGCTTGCTTCCCAACCACATGGTTCCAGGTTCAGTACCACTGTGTGGCACCTTGGGCAAGTGTTGGCCAAAACCTAGTGAGTGACTTTAGTAGACAGAAATTGAATGAAGCCTGTCATATATAAATATATATATATGTATATGTTTGTGCATCTGTGTTTGTTCCTCCACCATTGCTTGACAACCAATGCTGGTGTGTTTATGTCCCCTGTAACATAGCAGTTCAAGAAAAAAATCTGATAGAATAAATCGTAGGCTTACAAAAAATAAGTCCTGGGGGTTGATTTGTTCAATTAAAGGCGATGCTCCAGCATGACCGCAGTCAAATGACTGAAAAAAGTAAAAGACTATACAGCTTGCCACAATTTTTCTACAATATCACAAACTCAGAGGTAATAAAAAATTTCAAACAGTTAAAGGCAGTGCTCCAGCATGGCTGCAGTCGAATGACTGAAACAAGTAAAAGAATTGGTGCAAAGTTGCAGAATTTTTGGAGACATCACAAATGCTGACCATACATATGGATGTGCAGGTCTGGGCAAGATATTTTCAGGAAGACTAGTAGTTCTCCATCTATCCAAATCTGTTCTCTGTATCATTGTCGTTTATCCAAGGGAAAGTTACTGACTTTGGCCCATACAGCCTGGTACTAGTATCATTTTTGGAATTGCTGTCACAATTTAAAATGACAGAACAGATTCCACCAAGCATCTCACCTGACCCTTATATAGTTCCACCGACCCATTTCTCTTGACTGGTACTGTTTTGTCAATTCTTACAGGACAAAAGGTAAAGTCAAAACTTCAACTGGATTTGAACTCAGAATGCAGAACATAAGAACAATCACAACTAGACATTCTATGCATTACTCTATGACATAGAGAAATAATAGAAGTGTGAAGAAATGAAATAATTTGCAACTACAGCAAAATATTTTCTACTGTGAATCTTATATCAAGATAACTACAGTCATTGGTGCATCGTTAATGATTTAGAGCTAAATATTTATTTTTTCAATCATGATGTAGTCTGTCTTGCTAACTAAAGTCAAGCATTAGTCTTTAAATCAAACAAATAAGTTGATTCTCTGCTGAAATTCATTACAATATAATTCCTGATTCAGTTGGCATATTCATGTAAAGTCAGCAGACTCCTTTATTTGTTTTCATTTTATTTTACGTATTTTTGTGAACAATAAACATCAATGGTTTCATATGTTTCCAATGGGACAGCCAGTGGATCACTTAGTAGAACAAATACCACAACATATTTTCATTTCAGTGGTCTGGCTTGTTATATTTTGCAGTGTATAATAGTTACCCATTTATATATATATATATATATATATAGTTCAAATTTACAGAAAATAAAACACAAAGACAAATGAAGGAACAAAAAGGTGTATTCGTTTAACACTCAGGAAGAATGGAAAAGTCTTTGACGTTTCAATCTTATGCTCTTCGATTATTTTTTACCAGAAGCAACAGTTACTCAAGGGCCAAGAGTTTCATGCATTATCACTCATCAAGCTTTCTGGTAAGTACAAACTCATGAAACACTTGGCCCTTAAGTTACTCTGTTGCTTCTTCTAAATATTAATAAAAATATACATATTCTCATATTTTGAGTTCTATTTTTCCTGTTTACATCCCCATACCTATATATATATATATATATATATAGTTCTATATTTAAGAGATGAGAAATTTTTACATTATTATATTTGATGGATATTTGTCCTCATCTTGTTTGTTGTTAACATGTTTCAGCTGATAAGCCCTCCAACCTTCATCAGGTATATTAGGGGGAAATTTTGAATCTGGGTTCTCATTCCTAAGGTATTTTTTCGATGGGTATAGTTTCACCTGTCCTACAAAAACAAGCAAACTCACACACACACACACGTACATATTCATACACATATGTGCACTCACATGCATAAACACACAAATGTACATGTGCACACATGCACACACACACACATATTAATGCCATCCCTTCATTTCAAGTGCCCCAGGTAATTATTAACTGTTCTGTTCTATGTTCCTTATCGTATTATCTGGTGTTATAGTTCGCATAGTGTATTATAATGCTCATATTGCCATTTGGTGTTTCACTGACAGTGTCTTTTAGCAGATCAAGTAATCACATAGCGAATCTTTCCAGTGTTGTTGCTTTTGTTGCTTAGGACAGTTCTACTTTCAAAATCAGCCAAGCTGTGGCCATTATATCTTCTTTTTCCCCATTTATAGAGTATATAGAATGAAATTAGCTGATATGTCCATTATATTCATTAAAATGGTATCTTGTAATCTTGAGGAAAATTTGGCTGCTATTTCCAGCCAATTGAGCAATCACATTGAAGCCACTTTGCTACTTTATATGATGTTAAATTGATAGGATAACAAAACCTCTGTCTGCCATATTATAATGAGGTTGCTGGTGAGGAATGTTAGCTAATTTAAATAACCAATTAATGAGAAAGCAACAGTGATAATTATTTCTTATGTTAAAGGTAAAGTAATAATTGATTAGTTGGAAATTTTAAGCGCTAGAATATCACTGGTATTCATTTCTTAAGTCCTTATGGGTGACGAAATGCTATGTTACCCCCTGGGAAAAATTGAACATGGGACAATGAAATATAATGAAAAACACTGCTCTGTTAAAACAACAATAACAACTACAATACTAGCAACAACAACAACTCTGATAATGAGAACAGTAAAACAGAAAACTGCAAGAATGAAAAGAAAGAAAGAAACCTAAAGAAGCCGTGCTAAATAGTAAAAGCTGCTGTTTTTCCTAATGAAAGGTTTGGTAAAAATAAATGTGATACTACAGCAGGTCATTAAATAGTGTGTACAGCATCATTAGCTGTTAATCAGACAGTTGTTAAATTGATGGAGTGTGGTTATGTGTGTGATATGATGGGTAATGAGGCGTTGGTCGTGCTGAGACAGGGTGTGTTGAAAGTGGTGGGGTTTGAAATTGCTAATGACACTGTAGTTGTCTAAGAAATTAGGGGGAAATAGAGATACATAAATAACTGATTAGGAAAAGATGCTGTTATTGTTGGCGGTGTTGGTAGTGGGGTCATTATCAGAATTATAATGAGGATGGTGGTATCCTCCAATATTCTGAGATCAAATCTAACTGAGGTCGGTATTTTCTATCCTTCCTCCAAGTTTGGTATAATAAGCGCTAGCAATTTAAATGGGAATTGAATCAATGTATTTCTACACTTCACCAATAAAATATACAGCCTGGTGTTAATGTACAAAATACCAATTGTTTGTGGTGTATCTTGGTATCACTTTTCAGTACACTTTCATATGTGTGTATGTACATATGGTCGACAATGATTGCAAACATATTCTCTTGGGGTGAATTCAGGATTAAGATTGGTGGTAAGGCTGAGGACGATTTTGAGACAAAGAGGAAGTAAAAAAAAATTGTAATAATAATAATAATAATAATAATAATGATAATTAATGTGTATTAATAAAAACAACAAAAAATAACTTTCTTTGTAAATTATTTAGAATAGAGTGTATGTATACAGTTCTCTGATAGCTGGATCCACCACAGCATTCTTTATAAGTACAGCTTTAGGTGAGCTTGTAAAGTTGACTTTGGTAGAGTTTGAACTCAGAATGGAAAGAGTCAGAAGAAATACTGCTCAGCATTTTCTCCAATGAGCTAATGGTTCTACCAGCTCTCTGCCTTAATTCAAAGTATTCATGGTACCACTCCTCGTAGCAGTGTGACAGTACTATGCATAGAGTTTTCAATGTATTATTATATACATATTATTATATATATAATGGGCTTCCACACAGTTTCCATCTACCAAATTCCCCCACGAAGCATTGGTCATCCAGCACTATAACAGAAAATACTTGAGCTAGATATCATACAGTGGTAAATGGACCCACAGTCATGCTGTTGCAAAGCAAACTTCTTAACCTCGTGTGCTTAGATATTCTCAAATCGCACTTTCTGTTCTATTTAGCTGATTTTTCTAGCAGATCAACCATGTAACATATCTCTTACTGACTCAGAGAAAAAATTATAAGTTGTAGAATGGAAAAATACAATGCCTGGATTAGCAGTGACAGCAACAACAACAACAACAACAGTTATAACAACTGATTCTGATTTAAAAATTTTACCAGCAGATATCAACTACATACACAACCTAATATGGTTGTTGTTCATTAAGATCGCAAGTTCTCGTATCGAATTCACTGGATGTGGATGTGTGGTTAGGAAGCTTGCTTTACTATAATGTGGATTTGGAATCAATCTCACTGCACTGCAGTTTGTGCAAATGTATTCTACTGTAACCCCAGACCAACCAATGTGCTGCAAGTGGATTTGGTAGACAGAAAAACGTAGTGAAAGCCCATCGTGTGTGTGTGTGCATATGAGCACACACACGTGTGTGTGTGTGTGTATGTATATGTGTAAGTGCCCACTGCCACTTGACGGTCGGTGTTAAAGCAACAGAACTCTAATCAGTTTTTTTCTTCAGCCATAGATCATATTTGACCAGTGGCAGACTACCCAGATTGCCAGCTTGCTCAATGGCAAGTGGGCCCCTGCACCATTAGAATCGATATATAGGGGCCCATGTTAGTATCTAAGGGGTCCATCCCCTCAAGTTTGAGAATTTTTTTAATAACTCCTGGAAGAATGCATTAATTATTTCAGCTTGGCTGTCTTTGTTGACCGTTGAAAAGAATACCGTTAACAAAAAAAAATAAATAAATGATAGCGAAGGAGTGGCTGTGTGGTAAGTAGCTTGCTTACGAACCACATGGTTCCGGGTTCAGTCACACTGTGTGGGACCTTGGGTAAGTGTCTTCTACTATAGCCTTGGGCCAACCAAAGCCTTGTGAGTGGATTTGGTAGACGGAAACTGAAAGAAGCCTGTCGTATATATGTATATATATATATATGTGTATGTGCATGTTTGTATGTCTGTGTTTCCCCCCCCCCCAACATCGCTTGACAATCGCTGGTGTGTCTACGTCCCCGTAACTTAGCGGTTCGGCAAAAAGAGACCGATAAAATAAGTACTAGGCTTACAAAGAATAAGTCCTGGGGTCGATTTGATCAACTAAATGCGGTGCTCCAGCATGGCCACAGTCACATGACTGAAACAAGTAAAAGAGTAAAGAGTATAGCATTGTAGTTGTGGTGGGCCCCCTTAGTCTCCTGGCAACCAATATTTTCAGACCCAGTCCGCCACTGTATAAGACTATATTATAAAATTATCCTTATTCAGTTTTTGTGATAGTATTGTTTGATTTGAAGAACTGGTTATTTCTACATGGCTGCTCTTGTTATTTTCATTGCTGCTGCTGTTTTCGTTCTTCATTAATTCTGGGTCAAACCTATTAAAGAAACACTGTGATGAAGGCTTTCCATTTATGACCATACCATGTTTATTTTTTCAAATATAGTACATCAAAGGCTACTCTATCTCATGTGTCATTCCTACTTAAAGTGATTTAGGTTTGATTTGAGGGGATTTAGTTGTTTCTTCTAGCAGGTCAAACAAGGATATAATGTCTTTTATCGTTGCTTCAACTGCTTATGAATATATCCCAACTGAAGACTTTTTCTATGTACATGAGCATTCATATATATACATATATATGTGTGTGTGTGTGTGTAAATAGGTATGTAAATGTAATGATGTGTTTATGTTTGTGTGTGTGTGTCCTAGAAACTCTAATTTTTTTATGTCAATGTACATAGTCTGTTAGTGTGCATATACTGTTGTGTGTATATGTTTATGTGCACCAGAATATGTAAGCGACCTCATTGAATTATGATGTATATGTGCATGTGAATGTATGTCTGTATGTGTTTATATGTATACATGCTTGTATGTATATATGTATATATATATATATGGACGATGATGATGATATATATACATATATACATATATATATATATATATATATACACACATACATATATATACATACATATATATATATATAGATATATATATATATATATATATATATTATATATATATACACCACATATATGCATACATACATATAAATATATATATGTATATATGTATGTGTATGTATGTATATATATATATATATACATATATATATATATATACATATATATATATATATATAATATATATAGCTCAGTTGAAGTGTAATTTTATGTATGTATATGTATTTGTGCATGTATGTATGAATGGATGGGTATATAACTGTGTGTGTGCAATTATGTGTACGTATGTGTTTGCACATGCGTGCATGTCCGTATGCTTGCACTCGTATCTATGCGTAGGACTGTGCATATGTAGTGTTTGTATGTGTCCCCATGGAAGGGTAATTCCCTTTGACATAACAAGCTTAGTTCAACTTAATCAGCTCAAATATTGAATCTTCTTAACAAGCTGTTGTGGCTGTTATTTAACCGTATCAATTGTTCATCACACACACACACACACACACATACACATACCATGGAGCACACACAAACAAAATACATTAACACACTCATTTAAACTCACACAGATAGACAAACATCATACGCAGAAAAACATGAGCCTTGGCAATATACACACATACATACACCCAAGTAAACACAAACTGACATTCACAAACATAAATACATATACACACACACATAGATACTATTAATTCATAGATACATACACATACAAACTCATACATGCAACTATACTCACATTGATAAATACACATATGCACACACACACACTCATAAGTCATATGAATAACACATGGAAACACTGCGTGTGCATAAGCACACATAGTCCCAGATTTTTAGCTACACACACACTAATGCATAGACTTAGATACAGATGCAATGCTATGCACATGGAAATACGCCGTTCCTCACATGCAAGGAAGCAGACCCTTTCATACACATACAAACAGAAAAACACACGCACCCATCACACCCATATAAATTAACATACATAAATACATAGCTACAAACATACTCTCTTTACTCTTTTACTTGTTTCAGTCATTTGACTGTGGCCATGCTGGAGCACCACCTTTAGTCGAGCAAATCAACCCCCAGGACTTAATCTATTAGTCTCTTTTACTGAACCGCTAAGTTACAGGGACGTAAACACACCAGCATCGGTTGTCACGCAATGCTGAGCGGGTGGGGGGCGACAAACACAGACACACAAATATATATACACACACACACACATATATATATACACATATATACGATGGGCTTCTTTCAGTTTCTGTCTACCAAATCCACTCACAAGGCTTTGGTCAGCCTGAGGCTATTGTAGAAGACACTTGCCCAAGGTGCCATGCAACGGGACTGAACCCAGAACCATGTGGTTCATAAGCAAGCTACTTACCACACAGCCACTCCTATGCCTATATATATATTCTTTTATTCTTTTACTTGTTTCAATCATTTGACAGTGGCCATGCTGGAGCACCGCCTTTCATCAAACAAATCAACCTCCAGTCTTATTCTTTGTAAGCCTAGTACTTGTTCTATCGGTCTCTTTTGCCAAACTTCTAAGTCACGGGGACATAAAGACACCAACATTGGTTGTCAAGTGATGATGGGGGTAAACAAATACAGACACACACACAAATATATACATATATACATGATGGGCTTCTTTCAGTTTCTATCTACCAAATCCACTCACAAGGCTTTGGTTGGCCTGAGTCTATAGTAGAAGATACTTGGCCAATGTGTCACACAGGAGGACTGAACCTGGAACCATGTGGTTGGGCAGCAAGCTTCTTACCATTCAGCCATGCTGAAGTATAAACAAACGCACATATATTTTCTATTTTCTTCTTGTTTCTGTCATTAGACTGTGGTCATATTGGGGCACTCCTTTGAAGAATTTTTAGTTGAATGGATCGACCCAAGTAATTTTTTAAAGTCTGGTACTTAATCTGAAAGTCTCTTTTGCCAAACTGCTAAGTTACAGGGACATAAACATGTCAACACCAGTTCTCAAGGTGTGATGGTAGACCAGACATAGACATAGAGATACACACACCCTCCCCATCGGAGGGTAACTTTCTAGGTGCAATCTCATGGTCAGTCACGACCGAAGGGGGTCTCAGCATAAATGTATAGAAACTGTGGCATAGAATCACATACATATGCATGTGCATTATATACAAATACAATACACATGTATACACATGCATGTAGACATGCACACACATAAACCCATGCATGCATACACTGGCATGCCATCAGTTACAACACACAATGGTTCCAGTTGATCAGAGCAATGAAACAGCCTGCTTGAGAAATTGATGTGCAAGTGGCTGAGCACTCCACAGCCACACGTGCCCTTAACATAGTTCTCAGGGAGATTCAGCGTGACAAGGCTGACCCTTTGAATTACAGGTACACTTCATTTTTTCAGTTGAGTGGACTGGAGCAATATAAAATAAAGTGTTTTCTGCTCAAGGACAGAATGTGCTGGTGGGACTGAACCCAGAACCATGTGGTTCGTAAGCAAGCTACTTACCACACAGCCATGGGTACATGGACACAGATATGTATATGAGACATGGATAGAGAGAATGAGGGGAATGAAGAGAAAGTGAAAAATAGAGAAGAACCATACAAAGAAAGAAATATGAATGAATGGAAGCAAAAAAAAAAGGGTAATAGTTAAAATTAAGAGAGAGAGAGGAAGGAAATAGGGGAGGGAACAAAATGAAGAGAGATATGGGCATACAAACTTCATATACGGATCAGACAGCATAAACACACACACACATATGCATTCATATACATACAAACATAAACTTATTCATGTACACACTCACACATGCATAGATGCACAGATTCATGTGTGGTGGGGGGTAAACAGTGTGAAAGAAAGAAACAGAAAAAACAAAGTGATTATAATAATAAGAGAGAGAAAGAGAGAGAGAGAGAGAGAGAGAGAGTGTGTGTGTGTGTGTTTGTGTGTGTGTGAATGAGAGATACACAGACAGACATGCGGGGAGATTAAGAAAAATGAAGCTAGAGAGAGAGACACAAAAGATCTTACATGGTTCAGTTAACATGAAGCACGCACTCATACACACAAGCACATAGACATACACAAGCATATATAGACACACACGCACACACATGGACATATACACATATGCACGGATTCATACACACATGTGCACATGGCACTGAATAAAATCACACGCATACGCACATAGAGAGAGACACGCTAACATATACATACACTCAATGGATATACATATACACAATGGTCATACATGCTAACATATACACATACACAATAGACAAACATACATGTGCACATGTCCATATGCTTATGTGCACAGCACTGCATAAAAATGCATATATATGTATATACATGCAGTTGTGCACACTGACACACGCTTTTACATGTACACACACAATTTGCACATACATGCATATTTACTTACATTCACAAATATACAGACACACATGTGCCCTTACATGCATACACATACTGAAGTGGACACATATTTGCACACAGGCATAATAATACACGTACGCACCTACATGTATGTGCACATACACATACTAATATGTACACACACTCCCTTGCTCTCATATTTGTTTCAGTCATTTGACTGCGACCATGCTGGAGCACCGCCTTTAGTCGAAAACATCGACACCAGAACTTATTCTTTGTAAGCCTAGTACTTATCCTATAGGTCTCTTTTGCCAAACTGGTAAGTTACTGGAACATAAACACACCAGCATCAATTGTCAAGCAATGGTGGTGGAGCAAACACAAACACACAAACATACACTCACACACACACATTCATCCATACACATGCATACATTTTATGAATCCACACACACACACACATTCATCCATACACATGCATACATTTTATCAATTCACACACATACACACACACACATTCATCCATATACATGCATACACTGTATATATTCATATACACAAACATTCATCCACAAACATGTATGCATTTTATGTATCCATACACACACACACACACACACATGCATACATTTTACGTATTCACACACACACACATTCATACATTCATATTACACTTGCATACACTTCATTCACACAGACACACACATCCATACACATGCATACAGAGTACGTATTCACATACACATACATTTCATCTATTCATACACACACACACACACACATCCATCCATACACATGCATACATTTTACATATTCACACACACACATACATTCATTCATACACTTGCATACACTTTATTCACACAAACACACACATTCATCCATATACATGCATACACTGTATATATTCATATACACAAACATTCATCCACAAACATGTATGCATTTTATGTATCCATACACACACACACACACACACCACACATGCATACATTTTACGTATTCACACACACACACATTCATACATTCATATTACACTTGCATACACTTCATTCACACAGACACACACATCCATACACATGCATACAGAGTACGTATTCACATACACATACATTTCATCTATTCATACACACACACACACATCCATCCATACGCATGCATACATTTTACATATTCACACACACACATACATTCATTCATACACTTGCATACACTTTATTCACACAAACACACACATTCATCCATACACATGCATACAGACTGCGTATTCACATACACATACATTTTATGTATTCATACTCACACACACACACACATTCATCCATACACATGCATACACTGTACGTATTCACATACACATACATTTTATGTATTCATACTCACACAGACACCCACATTCATCCATACATATGCGTACACTTTATTCACACAGACACACACATTCATCCGTACACATGCATACATTTTATGTATTCACACACACACATGCACACACACACACATACACACACGCACACACACACACATACACACATTCTGTGTATTTCTAGCCATCACTTTACATGTCAATCGGGGAGAAGTCTTTATTCCTTGAGATTTACAACATTGTTATTATGTTTGATACTGGTGGAAGGTCAGCAAGGAAAAGGAGGAGAGGGAGGAGGAGGCGGGGGAGTAGAAGAAGGAGGCACTCAAAGCGAAATAAAAAGGAAAGAAGCTGGAATAGAATTTAAATGCAAAATAAAAGGAAAATATGGAATTTGGAGAAAAACAGTTTTGAAAAAACAATAAGAATGAAAAATACAAGCAATCAATGTTGAAATAAAAAAGAAACATTTTCAAAGCTATAAACTATAATAATAACAATAATATTAATAATAATAATAATAATAATAATAATAATAATAATAATAATATAATAATGATAATAATAATAATGATCCTTTCTACTAAAGGCTCAAGGTTTGAAACATGGCGGGAGTGGACTTGTCGATTACAGTGTTTACACTGGTACATACTTTATTGACCCTGAAGGGATGAAAGGCAAACTTGACCTTGGCAGAAATTGAACTCAGAATGTAAAATTGGAAGAAATACTGCTAAGCATTTTGCCCGGAGTGCTAACAATTCTGCTAGTTTGCTGCCTTAATAAGAACAACAACAATAGTAATAATAATAATAATAATTCATTCTTTTATTGGCCACAGGGGCTCACATAAAATTACATTAATAAACATACAACACAAAAGACAAAGACTGGATGATACAATAGGTTTTACAATGTGTAGACAATATAAATAACAATTAAAAATTAAACAATTTAAAACTCCCAATAGGGGAGGTACTTTAAGGACCTTGTGGAAAAACCCACAAAAGCCATAGGTATCTGAACAACAGGGCAAGAGCCCTTCTTTTGTTTACAGGTGCACGCTCAGAATTGGTTCTTTCACACTAGCCATTCTTCCAACAGTCATCCACCTTTCAACAAACTTGCTACAAGGCAACACTTCTCTCTGCACCCTCAACTTCCTTTTCAAGTAAAACTTGTAAAAGTTGATGAGGGCTTGGCCAGAGAGGAAAGTGTCTGACTTTAGCCCTTTCAAATGGGTACACCATACTACCTCTTTCACTACAGACACTAGACAAATAAGAATTGCCTGCCCCTCCCAGCCAAAAGAGGTTGGTGGGGCAATTCTCACAATGGATTCAGCTGATAGTTGGATCTGTCCTCCAAGATGTTTATAAACTTTGACACAAGGCCAGCAATTCAAGGGAAGGGGCTAAGTCAATTCGATTGAGCCTCAGTATTCAACTGGTTCTTATTTTATTGAACTCAAAAGGTAGATGGTAGATGGTAACTGAAAGAAGCCTGTTGTATACATATATATGTGTGTGTGTGTGTGTGTGTGTGTGTGTGTTTATCCCCCCAAACATCACTTGGCAAACAACACTGGTGTGTTTATGTCCCCGTAACTTAGCAGTTCGGCAAAAGAGACTGATAGAATAAGTACTAGGCTTACAAAGAATAAGTCCTGGGGTTGATTTGCTTGACTAAAGGCAGTGCTCCAGCATGGCCACAGTCAAATGACTGAAAAATGTAAAAGAGTAATACTAATGATGATGATAATAATAATAATATCTACAACAACAATAATAATGATATTAATAATAATAATAAATCTCATGATAAGTGCTACAGGCACCATCCAGAGGATGTGGCATTAGGAAGGGCATCCAGCTGTAGAAACATTGCCAGATCAGACAGGAGCCTGGTGCAACCGCTGGCTCTCCAGACCTCAGTGAAACCATCCAACCCATGCTAGCATGTAAAATGGATGTTAAACGATGATGATGATGATGATGATTTGACTATAGCAATAGGAAATAAAGTATTGTGCTCAGGTACACAACACTTCAGTGGAAATCGAACACACGGCCTTATAATTGTGAGCCAAATGCCCTAGCCAGTTAGTCACATACCTCCACCATGTTTCATACTAATCACTGCCAACTGATACACAGGGGGAAGACATGAGCAAGGAAGATTTACCGAGGTGGAACAGGATGCAGTGGTTACTGCAAAGTATAGGATCTTGGGCACAACATGGCTGATGACAAAAAAAGTAAAAAGGGTGAACTTAGCAAGAAGCCAAGAGTACCTGTTTAGAGGTGGCATATGACACCAACCATGTCCAAGAGGTAGAAGACATTAAAGTAGTTGTTGAAAAAGGCAGAAAGAGGGAACTGCATGCTT
The DNA here is from genome assembly GCF_006345805.1 of Octopus sinensis. Classification (NCBI taxonomy): domain Eukaryota; kingdom Metazoa; phylum Mollusca; class Cephalopoda; order Octopoda; family Octopodidae; genus Octopus; species Octopus sinensis. The sequence goes on along the minus strand of NC_043013.1, from coordinate 34,420,161 downwards.
GCAGGTCAAATGCTACAGCATGTCTGTGAGGACACATTGTGTCAATTGTTGAGTGGCCCTTCAATGATATGGTCACAGGTCAGTATTTGCAGCAGCAGCAGCAGCACTATCTCAGATGGAAGCAAGACTTATTTGTGGACCTTACTTGAGCTTTCTAGAGATTGTCATCATCATCATCATCTTCATTATTATTATCACATATTCATTATTATTATCACATCATCATCATCATCATCATCACCATTATCATCATTTAATGTCTCTTAACCATGTTGGCATGGGCTGGACAGTTTGACCAGAGGTGGCAAGCTGGGGAGCAACACCTGACCCCAGTCTGATTTGGCATGATTTCTACAGCCAGACGCCCTTCCTAATGCCAAACACTTTACAGAGTGCACTGGGTGCTTTTAAATGACACTGCATGGATGATTGTACATGGTATCACATGGGTGCTTTTGCAAGGTGCTGCAAATATGCTTTTATGTAGCACCACACAGGCTCTTTTATGCATGTATATTTTTATATAATAAACCTTTTCTGTAAAGATCGTTTGCCAACATAAAATGACAGTCCTGGTTTAGGACTAACATTGCTGTAATTTAGCCCCAGGAGCCATCGTCTCCAGCTGGCTATATGACACAATCTGTGTCCTTATATTTTCAAACAAGGGCATCTAGTACCCCCAATCAACTCAAAACAATATCTGTGTATCGCGATTTCTAGGTTATTTACTCTTCATCATCACAGAATAATTGTTCAGCTGGAGTTGGTGCTGCCAAATTCCCATTTGAAATATATATTTTTCAAAGTGACAACTAAGTCACTGATTTATAAATTAGAAAGTTATTATTTCTAAATCTGACAATGTGAGATATTCAGCAACAGTACTTTGTAGAAAATATTGTTTGCCTACATAACATGGAAGTCCTGGTTTAGGACTAATGTTGCTGTAATTTAGCCCCGGGAGACATCATCTCTAGCTGGCTATACGACATGATCTGTGTCCTTATATTTTCGAACAAGGGAATCTAGCACCTCCTCTCAGCTGAAAACAATATCTATTTTTAACTGCTTCAATGCCAAAGTTTCTTTCCTTAGTATTTCATTTCCTAAGAATCTTTTGATATAACATCAAGGATTTTATATCTATTTCCATTTTCCTCAGGGTCTGTATTTTGCATCAGGTCTTGATCATTCTGGTTTCTTTGGTAACACTCAAAATATTTCTGCCTGATGAGCCCTCTGCATACACACACACACGCACATGCAAACACGTATACATGCACACACACACACACACACACATGCACACACACACACACAAACAGGCACACATTCATGTGTATTTGTATCTGTGAACATAAACATGTGATTGCATGGGATTTTAAATTCTCACATTCCATGTATATAAGTCAAAGACAAAAATACTGATTATTTTTTTTTCATCATAAATCAGTAATAATCTCTAAAACAAATATATAAGTGTGCATGCCTATGTGTATATGCATGTGCTTGTGTATGCATGTGAGCATATGTATGGATATATATATATAAGAATTTACCAATCTATCATTATGTGTATGACTATATAAATATATATGGTGTGTGGGTGTGCATGCATGCATGCATAAATATATATATATATATATATATATGTATGTATGTATATGTATGTATATATATATATATATATAATATATATATATATATATATATATATTATATATTATATATATATATATATATATATATATATATATATATATATATATATATAATCCCTCTACTGTATTTGCAGAAGGCTATGGTGTCATCTCATATTTCTTCAGCCATATTAAACATTCGATATATATATATATATAATATATATATATATATGTATGTATGTATGTATATGTATGTATACATATATCTACAAACACACACATTATCTTTGTAAATATATATATATATATATATATATTATATATATATATATATATATCTGTTGTATATGCCTACACATGTATATATAAATGCATGTATATGAATACATATATACTTAGATATATATGTCTGTATGTATGTATGTATGTATATGTGAAAAGCCATGACTTAAGAGATAGGCGATGCTTAACATAGCTGACAAAATATGAGATGACATCATGGCCTTCTTCAAATACAGATGTGTGATAACTTAGAAATATAAACCTTTTACAGTTGTGGATGAATTAAGATTTCTTTGGAGTAGCAAATTTTTCATGCCCGAAGTAAGAATCATTAGACATGGTCGTTGAACTGGATAAAAGCCATATGGTAGATGTAAGAGACAGAGAGATAAAGTATGTGTGTATATATGCATGAGAGAGAGAGATTGTGTGTGTGTTTAAGTGAAAGAGCAACGATTTTGTTTTATAGAAATTTTTATTTAAACTTTCATATGTTTGTTTTTTTAACAATATTTATTTCTTTTTCAATTTTATTTATATTTCATTAATGCTTAATAAATGTAATGTTATCATATGGTTGTGCACGTGTGTCTCTGTTCATACATATATTTCACTTTGTTTCAGTGGTTTATGTGTTTGTGTATATATGCACATACACAATTATATATACATAAACATATATACACTAATCTTCTTCGTTGATTTATTATTATCATTATTATTATTATTGAGAATTTTTTTCTCACATATATATATTTACTTATAAGAAATCTTTCATAAAAAAAATGACTGCTATGACATTCCATACATATATCTCTTTGTATATCTCTATTTTCCTGTATCTTTCGCCCTCACTCTTTGTGCACATACACACACATATATGCACATACACACGCATGCACACACGCACACACACTCACACACGCATATGTATTATCGTGTATGTATATAACCACACGAAATAATATATGCAAGAGAAACCATAAATATGATTTAAACAATATATTGCCACAGAATTCCATACAAAAGTAAACTTTCTATACACTGCAATGCTGCCCCATAATGGGATAATGATGTGAAATATTCTGATGAATATAATAAGTATACAAAACAGACAAAATAAGGAGTTTAAATGTTCAAACAACTTAAAAGAAATTAATAAAAGCCTGTATCTTTTAATAGTATTACACATATTATGCATGTACATAATCTTATATATGCACACATACTCAGACGCATGCCTACACAAACCCATATATATTGAAATATGAGTTATAAAGTATATTAAAATGTATTTTACATGGTGCAAACATTATCTGACAAACAACTCAATACAGTGTGTAGAGTAGATTGATATGCTTATATCAAACGTTGACATTTCACTCTGAGTTTTATTCCAGGCTGGGCAGTTTTTGGCAATGGGTATGGACAAAGATTTGCAGTTTCAATAAGGTTAGGTTGACCTTCAATGTATCTGGGTAGGTAGAGTGATAAATGTCGTTTTATACTAAAACCTTTTGTTCTGCCTGAGAATGCCCCTGGTTCAGGGATGCAAACATCCTGTTTAAAGTGATCTAAGTTAAAATCTTACATCAAAACTTCATGCTAACATAAGTTCCATACTCCAGATTAATAAAGAGAACATTATTTTACTAATTTCTTAATTAATTTTAAAATTCATTGAAACAAAGAGAGACTATTTCAGCAGAAATATGGTAATGAAATGTTTAAAGATGTAGGGTCTGCATTAAAAGGTTATTGTTACACTTTGTGTCAGTATATAAAGGTGAGGATAGTGGAGGCGCAATGGCCCAGTGGTTAGGGCAGCGGTCTCGCGGTCATAGGATCGCGGTTTCGATTCCCAGACCGGGCGTTGTGAGTGTTTATTGAGTGAAAACACCTAAAGCTCCATGAGGCTCCGGCAGGGGATGGTGGTGATCCCTGCTGTACTCTTTCACCACAACTTTCTCTCACTCTTACTTCCTGTTTCTGTTGTACCTGTATTTCAAAGGGCCGGCCTTGTCACTCTCTGTGTCATGCTGAATATCCCCGAGAACTACGTTAAAGGTACATGTGTCTGTGGAGTGCTCAGCCACTTACATGTTAATTTCACAAGCAGGCTGTTCCGTTGATTCGGATCAACCGGAACCCTCGTCGTCGTAACCGACGGAGTGCTTCCAAGAAAGGTGAGGACACTCCTACTGTCTTTTAATTGTATAGCACTGTCAGAGGACCTCATTGAAAGTATAACAAAGAAAAATTTTAGTAATTTTGTTGTTGGTTATCCACAGATCATTCCAAACATAGTGTTTGTGAACTCCATGTGAATCATGAGCTTAGTTACAAACTTTTTTAGTTGACAAATATTTGAAAGGGCTGATGTCTAAGGGAAAGTTCAACTAAAATAAACTGATCATAGATTGTGTAAAGGCAAAAATTCACAACAGAAGATTTATATTCAAATGCATTCCATTCATGCACATCACATCCTTTTTTAAGGTTCTATGTATCTGGGGTCAAATTACCCTTAATATCGTTTTTATACCAAGCCAACCATTATGAAGTATTCATATTTACTTTAAATCCCTAATCCTAAACTCATTATTTCATAAATGATGCTCAAAGATTTTTGGCTTTATCTTTCTCTGGTTTCAATCATTGGACTGCAACCAAACTAGAGCATTTTTAAGGGTTTATCAATCAAATTGACTCTACTATTATCTTAAGTCTGGTACTTTTACTATTAGACTCTTTTTGCCAAATTGCTAAGTTACTAGGATATAAACCAATACTGGTTACCAAGTGATGAGAGACAAACTCATACGTGAACACACACACACACACACACATATACATACATACACACACACATATATACATACACACACATACTCTCACATACACACACTCACACACACACATATATAGATAGATAGATAGATAGATAGATACATACATACATACATACATACATACATACATACATACATACATACATACATACATACATACATACATACATACATACATACATACATACATACATACATGTATACATACTCTAATAACCTGGTGTTACAATTCAATGTACATATATTTCACAGAAAAGTGTTAGTTGTATACAGAGCATACGCAGTTATATAAATGACAAGGGTAATTTACATAATCACTTTGATATATATATAAATGTTCGATTTTCCCACAGCTTCCGTTTACCAAATTCGCTCACATGAATTTATAATTAAAAAAATCATATGCCCAAGGTACTGCCCAATGGGTCTGAATCTGAAGCCAGCAGCTTGCAGGATGAATTTCATAATCATAAAACCATACTTTCATCAACACTAACATAACATACCAATATGTATGTAAAGTTATATATATATATATAGTTTACTAGAAACTACAAAATATATATTGTATTGAAAATTAACTGAAATTCATCATTAGTTTTCTGATTAGAAAAATTGGTAATGACAGTGTTAAGGCAGTTTGGTACAATATGAAAAAGATTTGGCTGTTATTTCTAACAGGTTGGGATACACTGTAGAGCACTGTGGTTCTCAGTATTTTCCCTACAAATGACCCTGTATGCTTACATGAATGTTCCCACAGACTCTACACATTTGAATGGTTGTCTATTCAATCAAATTTAATTAAATAACAACAAATTCATCTTCCTAGCTTCATTAGTTATTTGAAAGATATATATCATCATTATCATTGTTTTAACATTCACTTTTCTATGCTTGCATGGGTTAGGTGGAGTTTATCATGGTAGATTTACTGTGGCTGGATGCTCTACCTTTCACCAACCTTCAATTGTTTCTCATGCAAGGTAATGTTTCCCTATGGTCAAACATCTTTTCACAGAATATTGGAAATGCTCTTCTGATGCAGAGTTAATGATTTAAACCATTTGGAATCTTATATTATTTCTACCATTGATTTAAGTATAATTAAATGCTAAGATATATGGTTAAATCTTTGAAAGTAATTTCATTTATCTTCTATCTTTTACTTGTTCCAGTCATTTGACTGTGGTCATGCTGGGGCAGACCTTGAACGATTTTAGTCTGATGAATTGACACTGGTTCTAATTTTTTTTTTTTAAGCTTGGTAGTTATTTTTTTGCTCTATTTACCGAACTGCTAAGTAATGGGGATGTAAATACACCAATACTGGTTGTGAAGTGGTGTTAGTGGTGAGGGACAAACACACACATACGACATGCTTCTTTCCTTTTCTGTCTACTAACTCCACTTGCAAGGCTTTGGTCAGCCTGAGGCTATAGTAGAAGACACTTGCTGAAGGCACCATGCAGTGGGACTGAACCCAGAACCATGTGATTGGGAAACAAACTTCTTACCACATGCA